>NC_080168.1:68460453-68670568 GCF_950295315.1 Erinaceus europaeus
GCCATTATGCAATTTGATGACTAGCCATCTGCCTAGGCCCAATTTCACTGATTTGCAACATCTATGCTTCTCTTCATTATCCATCAAAATCCTACTTAAGTTAAAAAAAAAAGTTGATGGAACTGGAGGTGATTATGCTTAGCAAAATAAATACAGAGATGAAAGATAACTACCAGATTGTGGGGATAATTGTGAAAGCATGATAAGAGCATAGGGGAACTCCCATCATAAAGATGAAGGTCTGAAAAGATACCCCACCTGTCAGTTTCTCCCTTTTAGCGGTCGAGAATGGAGGGAAAAGCTTTCCTAACTCAATTTCCCCTTGTCAGTCTCCCAAGCATCACAAGAACCTACACCCCCTAACACTTAACTCATTTCCTTGTTATAAACCAAATGGTTTGCCTGCTTAAAGCTCACTATAGTTCACCTGCTGTGATCACACATACTCCATATATCACCATTCTGCCTTGACCAAAAGGCTCTTTCTTCCTATTTCCTTAAACCCCTCCTCCACTTTGATCTAACTAACTCCTCTATCTTATCTCTCTTCCTTCAAGGCTCCTCTCTGTCTGCTTCTCCCTTGCTGGGATAATTAACATGCGCTTATAAACACCTTCAGTTAATTGACTCTCTTACCCAATTGCCACTAATCATTCCAGAACTCTCCCCTACCACTATCAATTCTTCTCTGTCTTGGAACCTTCACCATGGGGGTTCCGACCTTCAAAAGCCCACCCTTATCGCCACATGTGAAAAATGTCCTTTGTTCCCTTCTGCTGTTTAAACTCTGCCTTCTGTACAATAAACAGATAGTTTGCAACCAAATGGTCTCCTAGTCTTTTCCTATTGTTAGTTACTAGAGTTAACACGAGAGGCCAGAATGGCTTACCTCTGCTGAGAGGCCCCCCACACGAGTACCAGCACCAGATGGTTTCATTCATATGTGGAATCTTAATATTGAATAACATGAATTTGGAAAAAAAAAAAAAACACCCAGAAGCCAACTGTTTCTAAGATTTGTAAGAACTATGGTGTTTATTTTTGGGAGGAGGGTCTGTGGTGTGGAACTGTAATATTTTTTTTAATTTTTTTTTATTATTTATTTATTTATTCCCTTTTGTTGCCCTTGTTGTTTTATTGTTGTAGTTATTATTGTTGTTGTCGTCGTTGTTGGATAGGACAAAGAGAAATGGAGAGAGGAGGGGAAGACAGAGAGGAGGAGAGAAAGATAGACACCTGCAGACCTGCTTCACCGCCTGTGAAGCGACTTCTCTGCAGGTGGGGAGCCGGGGTTCGAACCGGGATCCTTATGCCGGTCCTTGTGCTTTGCGCCACCTGCGCTTAACCGGCTGCGCTACAGCCCGACTCCCGGAACTGTAATCTTAACAAGCTCATATAACAAAATTTTAAAAACTCTGCTTAAGGGTCACCTCATTTATATGGTCCTCTGAGATCTCACCTCTGCAACTTTCCTTCTCTAATAGACTTGGCTTATGCATCCATTAGGTCATAATTAAGGGTACAAGGGGTTGTAATTTATTTACCACTCTCTTTCCCCCAAATCTTTAAGTGGAAATTATTTACTTCTATACCACCTGCCACCCCCCACAACAACAACAACTGCATCATCTAGAATAGTGCTGCACTCTCAGATCAATGTTCCCTCAGTTATTCTGAGAAATGGTATTAGATTGTAAGCACTGGAGAAATAAGTGCTTTATGAAAGTCCCTGGGAAGTCTGATATAGGCCAGAGCTGTCATCAAACAAGCCCATAGTTAAGATTATTATAATCTGATGTAAGTCCACTAAAAAAAAGAAGAATATTGGAAAGATAAATGCTGCTGTCAAAGGTCTGAAATATTTGGTGGAAAAGTTATTTTCATATTTGAAATACATCGGGAGATAAAGCAACCATGGTTCAGAAAATATAAAGATCAGTAGAACTGAAGATTTTTGGAGCCAGGTGGTGGTGAACCTGGTTGAGCGTACATGTTACAATGTTCAAGGACCCAGGTTTGATCCCCTGGTTCCCACTTACAGGGGGAAAGCTTCACAAGTGGTGAAGCAGGGCTGCAGATGTCTCTCTGTCTCCCTCCCTATCCTCCCTTTCCCTCTTGATTTCTACCTGTCTATCCAATAAATAAATAAAGTTAATTTAAAAATTTTTTAAAAACCTTTTAAAAAAGAATTGAAGTTTTTTAGCATAGTTTCTGGAAACTAAATTTAACTTTTCTTGAAAAAATATAAATTGGGAGCTAGGAGGTAGCATAGCAGGTTAAGTGCACATGGCGCAAAGTGCAAAGTGCAAGGACCGACATAAGCGGTTCGAGCTCCGGCTTCCCACCTACAGGGGGTTGCTTCACAAGCGGTGAAGCATTGGTATGTTCCCTTCCCCCGACCTCTGAGAAGAATTGGTTTGCCCCTTGCTAGGTTCGCACCCCACTTTCTCCCCGCCCCCTATGCTAAGGACGGGCAGAGTTCCAGCAGCAGCAGCAGGGAGAGGATGATGGAGAAAAGCACATGGTGTGGTGATTTGCCCGTTCGTAAATAAAGATATACAGCTTCTCAGCCCAGCTGTGTGTCCTCGAGTCTCTGTTACCCGCCCATGAAGCCAGTTCGGTTAAAACAACAAATGGCGCCTACAACGTGGGACCAGACCTGCGCATCTCTCAGATAAGTGAAGACAATTTGGCTACCTATGCACTATGGCCTTCTCTTCTGCTTGTGAAGAGATCTCCAAAGGCATCTGCCCTTTCTTCACGAGACTGTTTTGCTGTTTCTGGAACATTTATCTCTGGACCACTCTGTGGTTTCTACCCAACACCAGCCCGCAGGAGCCCAACGCCAGCCCGCAGGAGTCGGCTTTCCGCCGCGTGGCACGGGGCATTGGGCGCTGGCTCCCTCCACGCTACTCGGCCGCTGGGAGCAGGGCAGCAGACATGGCAGGGCCATGGGGTAGGGCCGTGGCAGCCTATCATGGCTGCCACCCTGGGGCACCTTGGCCTGCACCTTCTGCACGGCTGGCCCATCCACCCTTGTGCTATAAAGTCTGGACAGATCCCGGTCCCCCAGGAGACCGCGGGCTCCCTGCCGAAACTGGGCCCCCTGGCCGAGATCTCCAGCTTGGGTCTGAAGGCAGACAAGCTAGAATACGCAGAGATTCGTGTAGAGATCGCAACCTGCAATTCCTAGAAGTGGAGCTGCCCAAGAGACCACCGCTGGACAACACACTCCCCTAATGGCTAAGACAGTACAGATCTGAATTCGTGTTTGAAATGACATGTCTTCATAACAAAAGTTTCTCTCCTTGTATATTGAAGACTCTCTTTTCAGTCACCAGGTTCCAGGTGTCATCAGGATGCCAGCCAGACTTCCCTGGATTGAAGACCCCACCAATATGTCCTGGAGCTCTGCTTCCCCAGAGACCCACCCTACTAGGGAAAGAGAGAGGCAGACTGGGAGTATGGACCGACCAGTCAACGCCCATGTTCAGCGGGGAAGCAATTACAGAAGCCAGACCTTCTACCTTCTGCAACCCACAATGACCCTGGGTCCATGCTCCCAGAGGGATAGAGAATGGGAAAGCTATCGAGGGAGGGGGTGGGATATGGAGATTGGGCGGTGGGAATTGTGTGGAGTTGTACCCCTCCTACCCTATGGTTTTGTTAATTAATCCTTTCTTAAATAAAAAAAAGAAGAAGAAGAAGACCATGTGTATGTGTGTGTTTAAAGTTTGGTAACATTAACTTTAAGGTTAAGAATATAACTTTAAGGCTAAATTCTTACCATGCAAAGTTAAATGAAAAAGGTTTTCAACGTAATTCTCATAAAGATAAAATTAACTTACATTTAAAGTCTGAGGTAAAAATTAGTTAACAATCAATATGTTTTAACTAAGTTGGTCTAAACAAAACTTGCGCACACCTAGGGTGTGTCTCCATCTTAAATGGGTGTAACAAAAGGTTAAATAGACTTGTTGATATGTAAAACTCTCGATTACCTTCCCTATTAGAAATGGTAGATTACACAATGGCTATGCTAATGATACTCATGCCTGAGGTTTTCTTTCCTTGATTCTCATGTTTACCTTTTCACATTCTATTGTTTAAACTTTAACCAACCTTAAAATCATTCTAAAAAAGACTTCTAATTGTAATAGTTATCAATTGTGATAAACTTCTAACCTGCTACAAGTTTGTTTCATAGTAAGTAAATTGCAGCTGTCAAGTTCTCTACAGAAAAGCAGAATTCCAGCAGCTGACCTTCCTCATACAACGTTCCACCCCCTGGCATTCTTCCGTGGACATTTGCTTTGGACTGGCATTTCTATCGGACTCAACTGGTACACCTCTTGGACACTTTGCAGCTTCCCCTTATGCTGCTGGGTTTCTCAAAGACTGACTGCAGCCAGCTGCCTTGGGATTCTAGGCCTCACCCTCCCCCCATGCTAGAAAATGCCCGTCAAGGCAAGTACACCCCCCAGAGGCAGGAAATGTTTTTTTTAAGCTGATAAAATTTTTCCCACAGAGGCAAAAAACGCCCCCCTTAGGCCTTCCCTTGGCAGCACACTGGTTCTTGTTACTCACTTACATGTTTCTTCATGTTTGTGCCAGTTTCTCTTTTGAAAATGCCTGTACGATATAGGTTTCTGTTCACCCCACGCCCCTGATACTGTGGTCATTTAAAAACAGAAGGGGGAATTGTTGGTATGTTCCCTTCCCCCCGACCTCTGAGAAGAATTGGTTTGCCCCTTGCTAGTTTCACGCCCCGCTTTCTCCCCACCCCCTATGCTAAGGATGGGCAGAGTTCCAGCAGCAGTAGCGGGGAGAGGATGATGGAGAAAAGCACATGGTGTGGTGATTTGCCCGTTCGTGAATAAAGATATACAGCTTCTCAGCCCAGCCGTGTGTCCTCGAGTCTCTGTTACCCACCTGTGAAGCCAGCTCGGTTAAAACAACAGTGAAGCAGGTCTGCAGGTATTTATCTTTCTCTTCTCCCTCTCTGTCTTCCCCTCTTCTCTCCATTTCTCTTTGTCTCATCCAACAACAATGACAACAATAATAACTATAACAATAAAACAGCAAGGGCAACAAAATGGAATAAATATTTAAAGAAAAGAAAAAATATAGATCAAATAAGAAATTTTCTTTCTCCTTTAAACTTTTCTAATATACACAGTATACATGCTTAAATAATATATTGTTTACTTTATATATAATAAGTCTACTTCATATAACCATGTAAGTAAATAACTATATAATAACATATGACTATATAGTACATAATAAATCTACATTGTTAATGTTATATATTGATATTCTCTTGTGGTTGGACTGAAAATTCATGTACTAGGTTTGCTTTTAAGTTTTTCTTTCAACAAGATCTGAACATGTTAATTTAAAAATAACTAATAAATCACAACTCCACATTGCTTTTAAAGTTATTTTAAGAATGACACATTTCAGAATTAACCAAAGTATATTTCTATAACAAGTTAGTTTATCTGAGTAAGTAAAAACTAAAACCACAGTGTAGCTCCTTTAAACTAGGAGTGAGATTTTTAATGACAAAGTCTGTTGCCAGCAATGGATGTGCAGGTAACCATCAAACAATTGTAAATACAGATACCAAACTGGTTTTTTAAACTGAAAAAGACCCTTGTTGAGTCACAGGCATTAAAAACAGGGCTTCAGTGAAAATGGCTTTTATGACTTCTGTGAAGTGTCTTCTAGAGTGGTAACAGTGATCATCTAGTTGCTTTTACATTTCACTGGTAGAATCTTCTTTATCATAAATCTATCACATAACTACTTACAAATAATTTTCAGGTCTGGAACTAAAGAAGCACTCTAGCTTTCCACCAGAAATAAATCAGCTTGTTTCTATAATTTAGTAATACTTGTAGCAGGTCAGTATGATTCAGAAAAAAAAGTGAAATCCCCTTCCCCACTCCCCTCCTGCAGGGTGGTCACTTCACAGGTGGTGAAGGTCTGCAGGTGCCTTTCTCTCCCCCTCTGTCTTCCCGTCCTCTCTCCACTTCTCTCTGTCCTATCCAACAACAATGACATCAATAAAAACAACAACAATAACTACAAAAATAAAACAACAAGGGCAAAAAAGGGAATAAATAAATAAATATTTAAAAAATAAAAGTGAAATGAATTAAATTGAAAACAGACCATTAAGTGCTCTAGAGTTAACTTACTTTGTGAAACTCTTCCTGTGTTATCAATAAGAAAAACAGTCCTTTCCATCTTTTTATCTATACCTTAACACAGATATGATGGGGGAGATGTGATAAGAATCAAAAGTCTATCAGTTCCCCTAATGACATCAAAATTATTTTTATTCATAATTTGTACTATTGCAGGGTGGCATGTAGGTATAAAGTCAATGAGGAGGGAATTGTGGGATGCAAAAATTAAGTCAGAAACAAACCATAGATTTTGTTTTTTCTTTTATGCAGCTCTTGGCAGGTTTGAAGGGTGGATACTGTCCCCTGGAACCTCCATCTACAAACACAGATTTAAGAAATCCAGAAATATTGGTGAAAGTTTCTCTGCATTCTGAAGTTCTGTAGTTCTATTAGTTGCTATCAGGAACAAGGCCCTCAAGGGATTTTCATTGAGATATAGAGGTTCTTCCACCATCTCAATAGCCATGATACCAAGAGACCATATGTCCACTTTAGGGCCATAAGCTTTCTGAGTAACCACCTCTGGTGTCATCTAGTATGATGTCCCAATCATAGTACTTCACTTGCTCTGCTCAGGGGTGATCTCTCTGCATACAGCAACAATCTTTGCTTCATCCATGCAGGTTTCTGTTACAACATCAGTAAGTGATTCCTCCAGCAAGATACTCCATTACTACAAACAATTCATCTCCCACCAAGTAGCTGTCCAAGAAATTAACTATAACTATATTGGAATTTTTTTTAATTCTTTCATTATTAGGATCTCATTAATGATCAATTCTTTCTTTGGCTGTCTCTGTAAATTAATCTGTTTGATAGCAACCTCTTGTCCCAGTGCCACATTAGTAGCAGTGAAGACTGTACCAGAAGCCCCTTCCTCAAATTTTTCACATCTTGCATATTTCTTCTTAGGGTCACCTATGTTTACAATAATTCTTATGTTTCCATAATCTCTTCATCTGTCATTTTAGTCTTTTTTTCCTGTTTGTCTGAAGACTTGGCCCCATTATCAACATTAGAATCACCAACTGATTCAGGAATTGGATCAATTACAGGCCATGTATAAACTGATTTTGAATGGCCTGGTCTTGGGGCAGTAACAGGAGGAACCACCTCTTTGTCATCATCATCTTCCTCTGTTACAGCTGCTGATGTTTCAGACCCCTTGGTGCTAAGTGCTGGTGTTTCAGAAGGAAGGCCATCTTTTTCAGGAGGAGTAAAGCTAAAATATTTCTGCTTCACTGTGGTGGAATCATAGAACTTCAAGGCATCCAGCACAGATTTTCCTCTGTTCTAGCTTAGTAATATTGGAGGTCTGTAATAACTGAATCCACTGTTCTGGCATGCCAGTAATTCTCCAGTAACAGCATCAAAGCCAACATGGATTATGTGTTCAAAATAAGATGGAGGAGAAATATCTGGCTGTTCATTTTCTTTCTTCTTATTTCCTTTCTCTGTGCTTGAGAAAATAGAGATGATTTTATTCCTGGGCTTTTTTTCCCCTCTAGAACAGAGGGTAAAGGTTTCAAACTGTGATTAGCTGACAAAGGGTCTTTTCCTCGAGTACTAAAAATGATACTCCTCATTAACACCAGAGGCCTGGGGGCCTATCTTCTAGTTCTCCCTTATCTGACATGATTCAGAATTGCAATATGGCCCTGTGGAGAGAAGGAAGGGGCAGGAGCCTACATTGTATACTCAGAAGTGCACAACCTTAACGCTGGCATAATCTTGAGAACTAAGGTAGTTATGTGTTCAAGGAACAGACTATCTAAAATAATTCTGTTAAAGAAAATCCTTCTAGGGAAGGGGAGAGAGCATTAACAACTATGCAAAGACTTTTCAAGCCTGAGGCTTCAGGCTCTCAGGTTTAAACCCCTGTCCCACTATAAACTATAGCTGAGCATAGCTCTGATCAAGAAAAAAGAAGAGAAAAGAGAAGAAAAGAGATTTAGTCCTACAAGAGTATCATTGTATAGGGTCTGTTCTTATTACAATGAATCAAAGACTTCAGTGCAAGACTTTAAACTGTCGTCTCCACTAACAAAGTTTACAGAATTAAAAATTAGATGACTGCACTGCTTTCCAGGAACACACATGATTTCAAGAATGCAGCCATGTAAAACAAAAAAAGAAAAACAAGTGCTAAGAAGTGTGTGATTACTTGAAAATGTGTGATGAATTTCCCACTTCATTAACAAGTGTAACTTGCTCCTTTCTTTCAAAGAGTGGCAGCCTAGTGAATATGCAAATATTGGGAAGGGGCTCACAGAGCTGAGATTCTGCACTAGCTTCCATTCCCTCTGGAATCTTCCCACACACTATCCCCGTGGGTGGAACAGAGTTGGGATGGAACTATCAAAATTCCCTGCTGCAGGCCTATGATTTAACTTGTAACTACATTGTTAAATTACCCAGAGTGGGACTGGTGAGATAACTCACTTAGATGGTGTGCTCCTTTGCCATTTGGGTGAGCCAGGTTCCAGCCCAGCCCCCACCACAATGGTGGAAGCTTCAGTGCTGTGGTCCCTTTGCTTCTCTGTCTCTAAAAAGGGGGTGGGAGAGAATTTTAAAAATACAAAGCATGGGGAGTTGGACAGTAGCACAGCCGGTTAACCACAGCGCAAAGCACAAGGACCAACTTAAGGATCCCAGTTTGAGTTCCTGACTCCCCTGCAGTGAAGCAGGCCTGCAGGTGTCTATCTTTCCCCCTCCTCTCTGTCTTCCCCTCCTCTCTCCATTTCTCTCTGTCCTATCCAATAACAACAATAATAATAACTACAACAATAAAAAAACAAGGGCAAAAAAGGGAATAAATAATTTTTAATATAAAAATATTAAAATATTTTACTCCCATAAATAAATATTTTTTAAAAAAAGAATGCAGAAGAAATTTTTATTTTTATTAACCATAGATGATCACGTAAGCTGGGGGAAAGAATGAACAAGTGAGGTAACTGAGTTAAATCCTCTGGATAACAATAGCTAACAAAGGAGCATATCTCTAACAAGATCCAGTATCTCCAGGCAAGCTAAGGAAAACTTGACTGCATAGTGAGAGTTAATAGAGGGCATCATCACATGTGCCAGAGTGAGACTCCAGTGGGTGTTTCCTCTCTTTCTCTTACCCTTCCTCCCCCTCTCTCTTTCTCTCTTTGTTTCATAAATAAATATATCTTTAAAATTGAAAATTTTTGTAAAATACAATGATTTGTATATGTGTAACATTTCTCAGTTTCCACATAACAATTTGACCAACCCCCAATAGGTCCTCCTCTGCCATCGTGTTCCAGGACCTGAGCCAACCACCCCACCCTGACCCCAGAGTCTTTTACTTCGGTGCAACACACCAAATAAAAACTGAATTGTAAGGGAGCCAGGAGGTAGTGCACCAGATTAAGCACACATAGTACAAAGGTAAGGACACATGCAAGGATCTTGGTTTGAGCCCCCAGTTCCCCACCTACAGGGGGGTCGCTTCACAAGTGATGAAGCTGGTCTACAGGTATCTGTCTTTCCCTCTTCCTCTCTATCTTCCCCTCCCCTCTCAATTTCTCTCTGTTCTATCCAAAACATTGAAAAAATCACCACAAGAGCAGTGGATTCATAATGCAGACACTAGGTCCCAGCTATGTTCATAGCAGCACAATTCATAATAGCCAAAACCTAGAAGCAACCCAGATGCCCAACAACAGATAAATGGTTGAGAAAGCTGTGGTATATTTAAACAACAGAATACTCTATGCAGCTATTAAGAATAATGGACCGGGGTTCCCGGAAGATGGCGGACTGAGAAGCTGCTAGTGGCTTGAACTCTGACCACATCTCCTGGAAACGGTAGGATTTTCTGCCTTTAGTAGGCCAGTCAATATGGGGTCCTAGCGGTGACACCAAGGAGGTGACTATAACTTAATTTGGGTTAAGAATTAGAGTAGGAAAAACATACTTCTTAAGCTTTTCCATAAGATTGAAGAAACAGGAATACTCCCTTCCACCTTCTATGAAGCCAACATCACCCTGATACCAAAAGCTGATAGGGATAGAACAAAAAAGGAAAACTACAGACCAATGTCGCTGATGAACATAGATGCCAAAATATTAAACAAGATCTTGGCCAACCGGATACAGCAACATATCAAAAAGATTGTTCATCACGACCAAGTGGGATTCATCCCAGGAATGCAAGGCTGGTTCAACATCTGTAAGTCAATCAATGTCATTCACCACATCAATAAAAGCAAAGCCAAAAACCACATGATTATCTCAATAGATGCAGAGAAAGCCTTTGACAAAATCCAACACCCATTCATGCTCAAAACTCTACAAAAAATGGGAATAGATGGGAAATTCCTCAAGATAGTGGAGTCTATATATAGCAAACCTACAGCCAACATCATACTCAATGGACAGAAGCTGAAAGCATTCCCCCTCAGATCGGGGACTAGACAGGGCTGTCCACTGTCACCGTTACTCTTCAACATAGTATTGGAAGTTCTTGCCATAGCAATCAGGCAAGAGAAAGAAATCAAAGGAATACAGATTGGAAGGGAAGAAGTCAAGCTCTCACTATTTGCAGATGATATGATAGTATACAAAGAAAAACCTAAAGAATCCAGCAGAAAATTACTGGAAGTTATTAGGCAATATAGCAAGGTATCAGGCTACAAAATCAATGTACAAAAATCAGTGGCGTTTCTTTATGCAAACACTAAATCTGAAGAAGACATCCAGAAATCACTCCCATTTACTGTTTCAGCAAAATCAATCAAATACCTAGGAATAAAGTTGA
Source organism: Erinaceus europaeus (assembly GCF_950295315.1). Lineage (NCBI taxonomy): Eukaryota > Metazoa > Chordata > Mammalia > Eulipotyphla > Erinaceidae > Erinaceus > Erinaceus europaeus. The sequence continues at coordinate 68,471,440 of NC_080168.1, forward strand.
CCAAAGAAGTGAAAGACTTGTATGCTGAAAACTATGAGTCACTACTCAAGGAAATGGAAACTGATACCAAGAAATGGAAAGATATCCCATGCTCATGGATTGGAAGAATAAATATCAAAATGAATATTCTCCCCAGAGCCATATACAAATTTAATGCAATACCCATCAAAGTTCCACCAATCTTCTTTAAGAGAATAGAACAAACACCACAATCATTTATCTGGAACATGAAAACACCTAGAATTGCCAAAGCCATCTTGAGGAAAAGAAACAGAAATGGAGGCATCACACTCCCAGACCTTAAACTATATTATAAAGCCATCATCGTCAAAACAGCATGGTAATGGAACAAAAATAGGTACACAGACCAGTGGAACAGAATTGAAAGCCCAGAAATAAATCCCCACACCTATGGACATCTAATCTTTGATAAGGGAGCCCAAAGGATTAAATGGAAAAAGGAGGCTCTCTTCAATAAATGGTGCGGGGAAAACAGGGTTGTAACATGCAGAAGAATGAAACTGAACCACTTTATCTCACCAGAAACAAAAATCAACTCCAAATGGATCAAAGACCTAGATGTCAGACCAGAAACAATCAAATACTTAGAGTAAAACATTGGTAAAACAGTTTCCCACCTACATCTCAAGGACATCTTTGATGAATCAAACCCAATTGCAAGGAAGACTAAAGCAGAAACAAACCAATGGGACTACACCAAATTGAAAAGCTTCTGCACATCCAAAGAAACTATTAAACAAACAGAGAGACCCCTCACAGAATGGGAGAAGATGTTCACATGCCATACATCAGACAAGAAACTAATCACCAAAATATATAAAGAGATCAGCAAACTTAGCACCAAAAAAGCTAATTACCCCATCCAAAAATGGGCAGAGGATATGAACAAAACATTCACTACAGAGGAGATCCAAAAGGCTAACAAACATATGAGAAACTGCTCTAGGTCACTGATTGTCAGAGAAATGCAAATTAAGACAACACTAAGATACCACCTCGCTCCTGTAAGAATGGCATACATCAAAAAGGACAGCAGCAACAAATGCTGGAGAGGTTGTGGGGACAGAGGAACCCTTTTACATTGCTGGTGGGAATGTAAATTGGTCCAGCCTCTGTGGAGAGCAGTCTGGAAAACTCTCACAAGGCTAGACATGGACCTTCCATATGACCCAGTAATTCCTCTCCTGGGGTTATACCCCAAGAAGTCCATAACACCCAACCAAAACGAGGTGTGTACTCCTATGTTCATAGCAGCACAATTCATAATAGCTAAAACCTGGAAGCAACCCAGGTGCCCAACAACAGATGAGTGGCTGAGAAAGCTGTGGTATATATACACAATGGAATACTATGCAGCTATCAAGAACAATGAACCCACCTTCTCTGACCCATCTTGGACAGACCTAGAAGGAATTATGTTAAGTGAGTGAAGTCAGAAAGATAAAGATGAGTATGGGATGATCCCACTCATCAACAGAAGTTGACTAAGAAGATCTGAAAGGGAAACTAAAAGCAGGACCTGACCAAATTGTAAGTAGGGCACCAAAGTAAAAACCCTGTGGTGAGGAGTACACATGCAGCTTCCTGGGCCAGTGGGTGGTGGGAGTGGGTGGGAGGGATGGGTCACAGTCTTTTGGTGGTGGGAATGGTGTTTATGTACACGCCTAGTAAAATGTAGTCATATAAATCACTAATTAATATGAGAGGGGGTAAATTAATTGTATGTCTCGAAGTTTTTCAAAACACAAACTGAATCTTTTCAATATATAGGCTGTGTAATTGATATGCAGACTCTCTCAAAGGCCTAGACCAAGTAGATCAGAAGCAACCAATAGCACAGCTATATACAAGATACTGGGTACTGTACAGCAAACCCTAACAAAAGGACTTTTCAAAGTTAACCCAATTACCAAACAATGTGATGATAACATTAACTATTGATTGTCTTTTTGAACCCTAAGACAGCAGGAACCTCACATCTCCACTATAGAGCCTCTACTTCCCCCAGTCCTGGAACCCTTGGATAGGGCCCACTTTCCAGTATGCCTCTCCCAATCCATATCAAATAATATTGCATCTGCTGATCACAACCTAACCAACACAATGATTGCCACCTCAACATGCTTCACTTCAGACTGTGTCCAGAGACTTCACGTGTGGAATGACAACCCTTCAACTTCATTACTCAGGTGAGACCTTTCCTTTCATAGTATACTCTAATTTCATCTCAGGTGGTTCACTTTCTAACAAAGTCCCAAAACCTAGATATACACCAGTTTCTGTGAGAGAGAGCATATGTTCACACGTATCCGTAAACTACTGCAAAATATATGCCTGAAAGCAGAAGTGCACTAGAGTTTGCAGTGAGTAACTCCCTAACACTTCCTCTCCACTATTCCAAGCTTTGGGTCCATGATTGCTCAACAATTTGTTTGGCTTCGTATGTTAACTCTCTTTTCAGTCACCAGTTTCCAGATGCCATCAGGATGCTGGCCAGGCTCCCTGGATTGAAGACCCCACCAATGTGTCCTGGAGCTCAGCTTCCCCAGAGACCCACCCTACTAGGGAAAGAGAGAGGCAGACTGGGAGTATGGACCGACCAGTCAACGCCCATGTTCAGCGGGGAAGCAATTACAGAAGCCAGACCTTCCACCTTCTGCAACCCACAATGACCCTGGGTCCATGCTCCCAGAGGGATAGAGAATGGGAAAGCTATCAGGGGAGGCAGTGGGATATGGAGATTGGGTGGTGGGAATTGTGTGGAGTTGTACCCCTCCTACCCTATGGTTTTGTTAATTAATCCTTTCTTAAATAAAAAATAAATTAAAAAAAGAATAATGGACCCACTTTCTCTGATCCATCTTGGATGGAGCTAGAGGGAATTATGTTAAGTGAGATAAGTCAGAAAGACAAAGACGAGTATGGTGTGATCCCACTCATAAACAGAATTTGAGAAAGAAGAACAGAAAGGGAAACTTAAAGCCGAATCTGATGTAGTGCAGGTACCAAGCCCAGCAAGAACCCTGGAGGTAAAAATAAAATAAAATAAAATTGAATTGTATATTGTCATATATGCTCTGTTACTTCTCCTTTCTGTTACAAATATTTTTAAAAGTTGATTGTATATAGTCATATATGCTAACTAAAATTCTTTCTAGACCAAAGTGTAATCTTACAAAAAAAAAAAAACTTATTGATCAGGGCATGCTGACAAGCAACATTATTATCTCCAAAAATTTAAAGTACAAAGGGATTCCAGGGGACTTCCAGGAGGCATGACCCATTGGCTTTTCCCCCAAAACAATAAATAAATACAATGAGAGACCCAATTGAACTCATAATGTACAGTGGGTGCTCGAGAGCAGTTAGGGCAAAAAAGGGCATGGGTTGAAAGCTCAACACAGTAAAACTAGAGCTCCAGGCATCATTGCACTAAGGTGTGCCATTTTGGTCATTTCACTTTTGTACACAGCAAGCAATGAGGGTAGTTCCTAGTGCCAGAAAAAAAAAAAGAAGCAGAAGAAGAAAAAGGAGCTTAAAACTTCTCAATCTTTGACTGGGGAGTCAAAGCTTAGCCTTCCAAATTTAAGGAAAGGACACAACAAAAAGCAGAGAGCATTTGCAACCATAAGACAACTCAAACCAACGCCTGCAACACCCACCACACAACATACAAACAAGAGAATCCAAGAGCTCACAATAGCACCATCTGCTGGCCAGCAACAACCAGCACAATAAATGTGCAAGCCGAGAAACAGGAATAAACAATTAAGCACATCAATCAGATAGAAATGAAACAGAGGAACTCTAAGGAAACAGACTTAGAGAGACTACCAGAGACAGACTACAGAAATCTCTTTATGAGGACTTTTAAAGAATCTAAGCATAATATGAAAAAACACACACAAGACTTGAAAGAGCATTTTACTATGAATTAAGATACAAAAGTCCTCCTGCACTGCAGGTGGGAATATAAATTGGTCCAACCTCTGTGGAGAACAGTCTGGAGAACTCTCAGAAGGCTATAAATGGACCTACTCTATGATCCTGCAATTCCTCTCCTGGGGATATATCCTAAGGAACCAAACACACCTATCCAAAAAGATCTGTGTACACATATGTTCTTGGCAGCACAATTTGTAATAGCCAAAACCTGGAAACAACCCAGGTGTCCAACAACAGATGAGTGGCTGAGCAACTTGTGGTATATATACACAATGGAATACTACTCAGCTGTAAAAAAAAAAAAAAAAGGTGACTTCACCGTTTTTAGACGATCTTGGATGGACCTTGAAAAATTCATGTTAAGTGAAATAAGTCAGAAACAGAAGGATGAATATGATGAATATGGGATGATCTCACTCTCAGGCAGAATTTGAGAAAGAAGATCAGAAGAGAAAACACAAGTAGAACCTGAACTGGAATTGGTGTATTGCACCAAAGTAAAAGACTCTGGGGTTGGGTGGGGAGAGTACAGGTCCAAGAAGGATGACAGAGGACCTAGTGGGGGTTGTATTGTTATATGGAAAACTGAGAAGTGTTATGCATATACAAACTATTGTATTTACTGTTGAATGTAAAACATTAATTCCTCAATAAAGAAATTTTTAAAAAGACACAAAAGAGGAACTCAAAACAGAGCTTACTAAGAAACTACAAAGCTTGAAAGAACTTCAATCAGAATTCATTAAGCAGTTAGGAAGTATTAAAGAAAAACTTCAAACAAAGTACCTGGGCTGGGCAAGAGTGAACAGCAGGGCTTTCTCAGGGTTGGCCACCTCCACCCACCCCCACCCCACCTCCTTCCAGAGATAGACAATGGATTCCAAGTGCAAGAATGAGAAAGAGGTGTCCTAGTCAGAACCTCCACATATCCCATTTGTACTACATGCACCTCCATGCACTAAAGTTGCAGGAAGCACCTCCTGGCACATGCACACTGGATCCTCAACAAAATCCTGGCTAATTGAATCCAACAATATATTGAGAGAATAGTCCACCAAAACCAAGTGGGATTCATCCCTGGGAAACAGGGATAGTTCAACATACACAATTCAATCAATGTAATACACTATATGTCACAAAAAGAAAGATAAAAATCACATGATTTTATCAATTGATGCAGAAAAAGCATTCAACAAGGTTCAACACCCATTTATGATAATGGCCCTGAAGATACTGGGAGTGGAAGGAAAATTCCTCAACATAATAAAGGCTATATGTGATAAAACCTTGGCTAACATCATAGTCAATGTGGGAAAATTGAAAGTTTTTCCCCTAAAATCAGGAATTAGACAATGATATGTTGATATATCTAGAGAACCCCAGAAACTGCCAAGAAACTACTAGAAATCATCAATAAATTCAGTAAAGTAGCAGGCTACAAAATCAATACTCACAAATCTGTAGCATTTCCCTATGCAAAAGATGGGTTAGGGGAAACGAAGCTGAAGGAAGCAATCCCTCTTACAATTAAACCCAAATAGATTAAATATTTAGGAATAAATCTAATGAAAGATGTAAAGGACCTTTTCAAGTAAGACCATAAGACACTGTTAAAAAAAGTAGAGGATGACACAAAGAATTGGAAGAACATGCCCTGTTCATGGATTCAGAGAACAAATATCATTAAAATGGCAATTCTGCCAAAACCAATCTATAGATTCAATATAAAATCTATTAAAATCCCAATGACATATTTCAAGAAGTAGTGCAGTGGGTTAAGTGCACATGGCACAAAGCACAAGGACCGGTATAAGGATTCCATTTCAAGTCCCTGGCTTCCCACTTGCAGGGGGATTGCTTCATAAGCGGTGAAGCAGGTCTGCAAGTGTCTATCTTTCTCTCCCCCTCTTGGTATTCCCCTCCTCTCTCCTTTTCTTTCTGTCCTATCCAACAACAATAACAACAATAATAATAACACCAATGATAAACAACAAGGGCAACAGAAGGGAAAAAAAATAGCATCCAGAAGCAGTGGATTCATAGTGCAGGCACCGAGACCCAGCAATAACCCTGGAGGTAAAAAAAAAAAAAAAAAAGATGAATAGAATATTCAAAAATTTGTGTGGAACTTTAAAAAACCACAAATAGAAAAATCACTCCTAAGGAAAAAGAAAAAAAAATGGAGGTATCATAATACCCAACCTTAGGCTATACTATAAAGCTGTAGTAGTTAAGACAGTGTGGTATTGGAACACAAATGGATCAATGGACCAATGGAATAGGATAGAGTCCAGAACTTAATCCATACATATATAGGCACCTCATATATGACAAAGGAGTCAAACCTGCCTCATGGGGAAAAGAAAGTCTCTTTAGCAAGTGGTGTTGACAGAATTAGACAGCCACATGTACAAAAATGAAACTAGACCACCAACTAAAACCATATAGCAAAATTAACTCAAAATGGATCAAAGATCTGGATATTAGACCTGAAAGTATAAAATACATACAAGAACATATCAGTGAAATATTTCATGACATTAGCAGTTAAGACATATTTGGAGACTTCATCCCATGGACAAGGGAAGCAAAAACTAGATTGAACAAATGGGACTATATCAAATTAAAAGTTTCTTTATATCAAAATAAAACTCCATAAAGATAAATAAGAAACATAGCAACTGGGAGTATACACCATACTCCAGACAAGTGGTTGATATCAAACATCTATAAAGAACTCATACAGCTCCACAAAAAAAAAACTATTAAAAGTGGGCAGAAGATATGAATTAGACAGTTCTCTTAAGAAGAAATGCTCCAATTCACTAGAGAAATGCAAATTAAAACCACACTGAGATACCACCTCACACCTGTGAGAATGGCTTCATCAACAAAACAGGAAATGATAAGTGGTGGAAAGAATGTGGAGAGTGGGGGAATGTAAACTGATACAATCACTGTGAGGAATCCTTAAACAAATACAGATGAAATCACTTATGATCCAGCAATCCTACTCCTAGGCATTTATTCAAAAGAGATGATAACACTAATTGGGAAGGACATAAGTATTCTCATGTCCATAGCTGCACTATTCACTATAGTTAAATTTGGAAGCAACCAAAATACCTTTTGACTGGATAAAAAAATTATGGGACTAAAAAAAAAAAAATTATGGGACTTGGGCTAAGAGCACATGGCAATAAGTGCAAGGACCAGTGTGAGGATCCCCATTCAAGCCCCCGGCTCCCCACCTGTAGGGCAGTTGCTCCACAAGCAGTGAAGCAGGTCTGCAGGTGTCTATCTTCCTCTCCCCTTCTGTCTTCCCCTCCTCTCTCCATTTTTTTCTGACCTATCCAACAATGATGACATCAATAACAATGACTACAACAACAATAAAAAAAAACAAGGGCAACAAAAAGGAAATAAATATTTTAAAAATCTTTAAAAAACTAAAATAAAAAGTTATGGGACATATAGTCAATGGAGTACTACTCAGCAATAAAAATACAAATTTAAATCCTTTGGGATAAAATGGATGGAACTCGAGAACTTAGCTAAGTAAGCAAGGAAGTGTTAAGGAAAACCACAGGATGGTTTCACTCATATGTAGAATTTAGAGAGCTGAACCTGAAACAAACTAAATATAACCCATATTTAGGTTGTGGAAAACTATAGTGGTTACCTAGGGGGGTTGGGAAGCAGGCACAGACTTTTGGTAGGGGGAAGGGTATGAAATTATAATCCTATTAATTTATATTCTAATAAATTACTACTAATGTGACATATCAGATGAGAAATAAATTTAATACTTCAAGTTCTTTAACTGCCTAGACCATAGCTCTAAGTACAAATATTTGCATTAGTATAAATATTTAATATCTCAAATTTGTAAGATTATCATAGTTTGACACTGGCTTAGACTACTCAGGGAGCTCTAAAAATATATCTACATATATAGCTTTTTAAACATCTAAGTCAACTACAACTTTAGACCAGATAAATCAAAACCACTTGGCCCTGTATCTAAAATACAAAAATATTCAGATACCAATAAAGGGCACAAAGCACAGTGATTCTACTATATTTCCATAGATGCTAACCATTGGATTAGCATAAACAATGAACCTACAACTAATCTGATTTTGATAATAATTAATATTGCTGTTCTAAGTTCTTTCTAACACTATAAGAAACACCTTGCATTCTCTTTAAGATCCTCATTTCTCCTAGTCCTGGAACCTCTAGGACTATGCCTATAATTCTTGATATTTCTTCTGATTCCTTACTGCCATACCTACATTAACCTCAACCAAATCACTACTAGTGCTGTCATTCCATATTTTTCACTACTGAATTCTTACAGTGGACTGTAACCAGAGATACAGAGCCTGAGATGTCAACCTCACAACTCTTCAAACCTGATGAGATCTTTTCTAATACATGGGACTACCTATATCCACATTAATTGGCAAATTAACAAAGTTACAGGGTAGCATTTAGGGTAGTGGGTACAGGTATACATGTGTACATAAGCAAGGGGCAGTTATATAACTCAAGTAACAGTATTCAGTAGTCCTTGATGACTATATTTAGACCTAATAGACCTGAAATCCTAGTTGAAGTGCCTAAAGAAGGCATCATAAATTCTCTAATCAATTGGACTTAGACCAAATTAGCTTAGCAATCTAACAGAAAGGGCCAAAGAAGACAGATTCCTGCAAACCCCCCCACCCCAAAAAAACCCAACTAATTCTGATTGAGTTCAACAAATGACACTCAATGTTTAAATAACTGGGAGAAAGTCTAAGGTCATCAGACAAAGAGAGAACTACAAAAGTTGGGTAAGAGCAAAAGACTAGCCCACTAATACTGGTCAATATCACACCACATCATCATCTGGTGGCCTAGATAGAGAATTCCCACACAAATATGATGGTCCTAGACCTCTGTCTTCCTCAAGTGGCAAGGCAGGATCCCTCTCTCCACCACCACTGGTCACTTCTATCAGAAACATCATCACAAGCCCTCGTGTGGCCCCTCCCAGGACCTTGCCCTCACCATGGAGCAGATATGGTAGGAAATGCTCCAGTCTTTGAAGGGAGTCTGGGGTATCCTGCCCTGCCATTTGAGGAAGACTGGTTCTGAAATAAGTGCAGCCTGCACTGTTCCCAGCTCTGATTATGAGCTGTGAGCTCAGACCAATAGGGACTCAGGCTACACAGGTTCTGGTGCTAAATACAAATACATTTATATTATATTACATTAATTATATTATATTATATTATATATTCTCTACTCTGACAACATTTTCTCAGACAATGTTTTTATCCAGCTTCATGCTAGCTATCAAAGTCAAGCAAAACTACTATAGTCATGTGTTGTAACTTAAAAAGGGGCAGGGGAGCTAGAGCATGTAAAAGGATTCACAGCAGGGCACTGGGAACGGGCTTAACAATACAAGGTTTTATTAGGGTGTAATGGGTAAAAGGCAAAATGAGCAATTATCATCAGTGGTTAAGAGTATGTTAGGTCCATAAAGTCTGAGTATAGTTATCAAAAGTGTAGTCCCATAAGATAAACAATTATCAGCTGAGGTAAAGGTTGCTCATGGCTGTAGAGGGGTCTAAAAGTTTACCTGCTAGCAGAGTCACAAGTGTTCAGTTTGCAGGTGAAGTAGCCATGGCGGATACCTGGAGTACCTCCACAGAGATGCTTCTGACGAGGAGAAGCAGCAGCAGCCAAAGAGACAGGACTTCCAACTTTAAAGGTCGTACTTTTAAGTCCATTCAGTCCACCCACAATGCTTTGTACACCAGCACAGACTGGGTCCTCCCACAGTCCACCACGTGCACAGATCGCTGCATGCTCTGTCACCAAGATTGACATCAGTACTGTGCTAGGACTTCCATGGTCGCTGGTATACTTTGTCACCACAGTCAGTCGTGCTTTCTTCCAACCTAAAATCCCTAATCTCATCTACTCTGTTGCTACTCTTTTCATTTTTGTCTCACTTTATGTCCTGCCACCTTCCACTTTCTACACCCCATAATGACCCTGGGTCCATACTCCCAGAGGGTTAAAGAATAGGAAAGCTACCGGGGAGGGGATGGGATATGGAGTTTTGGTGGAGGGAATTGTGTGGAGTTGTACTCCTCTTATCCTATGGTTTTGTCAGTTTTTCCTTTTTATAAATAAAAATTTAAACACACACACACACACACACACACGCTTTCACTAACCTTTTACTCCTTTTCTCTCTTACTCTCTGAGTAAAAAAGGCCACAGCACCCAAATTCCCTTCAATGTGGCAGGGGCCTGGATGGAACCTGGGTCTTGCACACGTCAAAGCAGTGTGCTATCCAAGTGAGCTATTGCGCTGACCATGAAACTCATATGCAATAAGTTAAGAAATAAATCTTTAAAAAAGTGTGTGTGTGAGAGAGAGAAAGAGGGGCGGGGGCGGCACATACTTTGCTGCGTGAAGGCGGTGGAAGAAACTGAAGCTGTGAAGCGTCTTGTCTGTTTAGGTCACCTCTCACTCCCTTCTCTTAGGATTTCCTTCCTAAGCAGACCTGGCTGGCCCTTTAGCTCCCAGGAGGATTCCAGAGCTGGAAGGCGACCCCGCCCTGACATGAATATGCAACAGCTCGGAGTCAGGACAAGTTGAAGGGGAGTTCCTGGAGAAGTGCAACCTGAGCCTCCAGCACCCGTTGCGAATTTAGCAAAGCAGAGAAAACACAGCTGTGAAAGTCTGGAAGTCTGGGCGACCCGCGGGGGCTCGTGCATAGCCCGGCCAGGCAGTGGGCTCCAGCTGCCCACTGGAAGGTGGCGGCTGGGAGCACTGCGGTGGCGGGGCGCTCCCGAGGTCCCGCTTTACCTGTGGGGCTCCCTGCGGGAGCCGGAGCCCGGCGCTGAACTGCCAGGCCCCTTCAGGCCCATGGGCAACGCTCAGAGAGGTACGTGGCTTTCGGGGCCCCATCCTCACTCTCCCGCTTTGAGAGCAAGGACCTCCCTGCAGCGGATGCCTGAAACCCAGTGTTTCTGGGACAAGTTTTTCTGAAGCCAGAGCGCAAAGAGGCGAGGACCTGGGAGTCCCCGCAGCTATTCCATGGCGCAGCTTGTAGAGTGGCGGAAAGTTGAGGGGGTCAGCTGGGCTGAGGGCGGCAGCCCTTGCGGGCATGGGAGTTGCAGGGTGTTGCCATGGCATCGGGGGCGAGGCTGAGCATGGCTTGCTCTGTTGCCTGGCAACGGGAGGCACGAAGTGGGAGCAGGATCTTTGGGAGCCCAGCCCACCAGGTTCCTTTGAACACTCGTCTTCTTTGCTTGTCCTTTGGTCAGGGAAGAGGACTTGTTGGCTGGCACTGACTTCATGCCAATATACTCTGCTTTTGAAAATATGTGGAAGGTGGACTCAGGGGAGATATGAAAAAGAAGCTAAAGAAGCTTCTAAAGGTGAAAAAAGAGAATTGTTTCCTTGTCTTTAGTGTCGCACCTCTTGACGGTTATTCCTCAATTATCCTTTAAAAATGTGTAGACAAGTAGAACCTCAACTGGAATTGGCGTATTGCACCAAAGTAAAGGACTCTGGGGTGGGGGGGGTGGGGGGATACAGGTCCAAGAAGGATGACAGAGGTACTAGTGGGGATTGTATTGTTATACGGAAAACTGAGAAATGTTACGCATGTACACACTTTTGTATTTACTGTTGAATGTAGAGCATTAATTCCCCAGTAAAATTTAAAAAAGTGTAGAGAACAACTAAGTAGTTCACTTAAATAGTACACTGTTTTGCCTGTGTGTGTGTGTGTGAACCACTGCACTGGCCCCCACTGCACTGAAGGAAGCTTTGGTATTGTGGTCTCTGTCATTCTCTGCCTCTTTTCCTCTTTGCCGCTTTGCCTCCCTGTGTCTATATTTAAACAACAACAAAGTGCAGAACCTGGTTTGCGTCCATGCAAATGAATAAACTATTATTTACCAAAATCTTTGGAAGATAAAAAATCTTAACCGGTAGGGCGGGTATCTTTAACCATGTGGGAGGGCCTGAAAGGATATGAACACCCAGCTAAAGCCTGGTCTCCCCTTTTTTGAATCTCTAGCTGAAATAAGAAGAATGAAACTGTTCATCTGGAAGTCTTGGAATCATGCATGAGGGAGGTGGTGGCAACACAGAATAACAAAGTCTTTAAAGTGCTGCTCAGCTCTGGTTTATGGTGATACAGGGATTGAACCTGGGACTTTGGAGCGTCATGAGAATCTGCTTGCATAACCATTACGCTTTCTACGCTCAGCCCAAACCAAATCTTTGTGAAAGAAAAATACATAGCAGACAGCAGTCAGGATGCTAACAACTCAGAAAGTCACATCTTAAAATGTTTGAGAAAGAGTGGGGTTTCACACCATTTGTGAAAGTGTAAATTTCATTGAGTTTCACTAGGAATTTAATTATGTGCAAATGAGCCAGGTAATTTTGACTTCTTTTTTTTCCCCATTGTTTTAAAATTTTAGGTCAGAGAGAAGCAGAGAGGGTAGAGAGAGATAAGGAAAGAGAGACACCTGCAGCTCTGCTTTACTGCTTGTCAAGCTTCTTTCTTGCAGGTTGGGGCCTGGGGATTGAACCTAGCTCTTTGTACATGGTAATGTATATGCTCAATTGAGTGCACTACTGCCTCAATTATTATATATTATAGCTTCATGCCACAAAAAGAAAAAAATCCAGACAACTAGTATGATATTTATTATTAGAGACAGAGAGAAATTGAGAGGGAGTGGAGAAATAGGAAGAGAGACACCTGCAGCACTGCTTCACCACTCGTGGCATCCCCACCCTGTAGGTGGGGACTAGAGGCTTGAACTTGCATCCTTGTGCTGTACTCTGTGCACTTAACCAGGTGCACCACTGCCTCCCCCCCTTTTTTCCTTTTTAAGTTAAGAGAGGCAGAGAGAGACCACAGCACTGAAACTTCCTTCAGTGCAATGGGTGCCAAATCTACACCTGGGTTGTGCACTTAACAAAGCAGTGTAAGTCATTACTTACTTACCAAGTAAGTCATTTTACCAACCCTGAACATTTTATGGGCGGTTTTTGTCCTTTTCCAGAGCAATAGTGGTCAGTTACAACTCCTTCCTCCCTTCCTTTTAACTTCCAGTAGTTACACTTATCTCAGGGTTTTTAATTTGCTAGTTGCTTGTCAAAGGTGCTCATAATCAGTTCCTAGTGAAATTCTAAAGGACAATGAAACAATTATTTTACAATTTTCAGAGCTACAAGTACAAACTAAGGCAGCCTTTTCTGTGATGGCATTTTTCCTTATTTCTACCAAGATATGATCAACATAGTACTGCAGACTGTGAAAAGTGGGTAGAAGAATTTGGAGGTTTTTTCTGAGGCAATGCATAACCAACAAGGTTACTGGAATGTGGGTGCAGATTGGAATGTGTTGTACAGTCAAATATTAAAATGTGTCGGCCAATAGTGCAGTAGGTTAAGCGCACATGGCGTGAAGCTTGCATAAGATTGTGGGTTTGAGCCCATGGTGTCCCACCTGGAGGGAAGTCACTTCACAAGTGGTTAAGCTTGTCTGCAGGCGTCTGTCTTTCTCTCTCCTCTCTCTGTCCTCCCCTCCTCTCTCATTTCTTTCTGTCCTATCCAGCAACAATGTCATCAGTAAGAACAACAATAATAACAACAACAATGATGATAAACAACAAAGGTAACAAAAACAGAAAAAAAAAAAAAAGTCTCCAGGAACAGTGGATCTGTAGTGCAGGCACCAAGCCCCAGTGATAACCCTGGAGGCAAAAAAAAAAAAATTTTTTTTAAATGTGGAGGTGATAAAATCATAAAAACCCAGGGAGACCAGCATGTCTTATGACCAGTGCCTGGCTGGTTCATGGATGAACTATGCAGATCCTAGTTTGTAGGATTCAATGCTATGTTTTGAGACTTCCCAAAAAACTTCCAGAAACCTTTCTTCTTCTCCTCTTCCTCCTTCTCCTCCTCTTTCCCCTTCTTCTCCTTCTCTTTCTCCTCCTCCTCCTTCTCCTTCTCCTTCTTCTTCTTCTTCTTTTTAGCTTTACCAGAACACAGCTAAACTTTGGCTTCTGTGGCTCTGAGGTTGAAACCTGGAAACTTTGGTGCTTCGGGTATAAAGGTCTTTCTGTACAATCACTATACTATCTCCCCATATTTATGCATGTATGTATGTATGCATGTATGTATGTATGTATGTATGTGTGTATTACTTTAATATGCTTTTTAATATGCTTAGTTTATGGTTATGCTGGGGATTGAACCTGGGAGCTCAAAGCCTCAGGTATGAAAAAGTCTTTTTGCATTAACCACTGTACTATCTCCCTAGCTTGCAGGGAGTCTTTGCAATATAACTTTCAGTTTGTGCTGATCATCAGTATTTTTTGTTTATCTCCTTGACTTCTGCTACTTCGTACTCTGTCTTCAGAAAAGGAAGGCAGAGCATGGTTATTTATTTCTCTTATATTATATGTTAACCTTTGCTAAAGCATGTCATTTTTTGTTTTATTTTTTAAAAGAAAATGTGTTGTATTACTGATGTTATCCCTGGGATACAATTACAAATATCCCCAAAGTACATAATCAAAGTGCCACATTCTCGATACCACAAGATTGAGTTCCCTCCCTTCTTACCTTATTCACCTCAAGTCTGGAGTCATACATAAGTCAAGGATTTGTATTAATTCTTGCTTTGTCTCATAAATCCCACATATAACTGAGGTCACCTGATATTTGTCTTTTTCCTTCAGACTTGTCTCACTTATCATGATCCCCTCTAGCCACACCTCTGCTACAGCAGAGCAGAAGGCAAATTTCCATCTTTTCTGATAGCTGATTCCATAGCGTATCTTTAGTCAACTGTCTGATGCTGTACTCTTGGATTGTCTTCTTACCTTGGCTATTGAAAATAACACTGCAATGAACATAGTTGTACATAAATCTTTTTTTTTAATATTTATTTTATTTATTTATTCCCTTTTGTTGCCCTTGTTGTTTTATTGTTGTAGTTATTATTGTTGTTTTCGTTGTTGGATAGGACAGAGAGAAATGGAGAGAGGAGGGGAAGACAGAGAGGAGGAGAGAAAGATAGACACCTGCAGACCTGCTTCACCGCCTGTGAAGCGACTCCCCTGCAGGTGGGGAGCCAGGGTTCGAACTGTACATAAATCTTTTAGGATGTTTTTATCTTATTTTTCAAATAGATAATTGATAGATGAATTGAAGGATCCAATGACAAATGTAGAAATCCCCAAGGACTAGTTGGTGGTGTACTCAGTAGAATGCAAACATTACCATTTATAAGGATCAGAGATCAAGCCTCAAGTCTCCATCTGCAGAGAGGAAGCTTCACAAGTGGTCAAGCAGTACTACAGATCTCTATCTCTCTTTCTCCTCTCTCCCTTTTTCTCAATTTCTCTATGTCCTATCAAATAAAAGAGGGAATAAAGTATACAATATTTTAAAAAGAGAGAAACCTCAATGTTATTTTCCACAGAGACTGAACATTCCACTTCTTAACCTTTTTTAAAAATTTCTTTATTTATAAAAAGGAAACATTGACAAAACCATAGGATAAGAGGGGTACAACTCCACACAGTTCCCACCATCAGATCTTTGTATCCCATCCCCTCCTGTGATAGCTTTCCTATACTTTATCTCTCTGGGTGCATGGACCCAAGGTCATTGTGGGATGCAGAAGGTGGAAGGTCTGGTTTCTGTAATTACTTCCTCGCTGAACATGGGCTTTGACAGGTTGATCCATACTCCCAGCCTGCCTCTCTCTTTCCCTAATAGGGTGGGGCTCTGGGGAAGCAGAACTCCAGGACACATTGGTGGGGGCATCTGTCCAGAGAAGTCTGGTTGGCATTATGCTAGCAACTGGAAACCTGGTGGCTGAAAAGAGAGTTAACGTATAAAGTCAAACAAATTGTTCACCAATCATGGACCTAAAGGCTGGAATAGTGCACATGAAGATTTGGGGGATCCTCTATTTTGTAGATAGCTAGTAGGCATATTTTAGTTATATCCCAAAGGGCCTGTGGCTATACTAGTTGTTGTTTTTTCCCTGAGCCTGAAATCTGATATGCAGGTGGGTCCAAGTTATTGTCTGGGGAGATGATGTCATGGCTGGAAAAGGGATAGAAAGCTGGATCAGGGAAGAGAGTACCTCCTTAAAGTGGGAAGGGGGTATAAATATTATTGACTGTAAACCCAATCAATTTGATTTGGTCTAGGTCGCATATTCACCTTAGGAGCCTATATGATCTCTGCATCCCTGTGGATCTGAGCTCACATTTCTGTGGTCATGAGTAGGAACATTCAAAGCTGCCCCAATATCGACCCATCTTTCTCAGGTGTAGCATAGAGTATGTTGTCCATCCTCCCTTCGGAGGATGGAACATTCTCTACTATTGATGATCCAAGTTGAGGGCAAGGTCCTATGGGGGGCCCACAAAGCGGTCTATTTTGTTGTTCCTGATAGAGATGACCGATAACAATGGAGAAAGGGATTTATTCGAGGTGTAGGCCCATCATGTCTGTTTGGGAATCTCAGGACTCCCCAAATAGTGCCCCAGATGATGGGATGGTCTGATAGTGACTGAAGAGTCATCGTTAAAGTATGCCAGTCTCTTGCCCTTGTTCAGCTTTTGCAGTCCTTGCTTTGATAAGGTTAGCTTTAGAGTGAGTGAGAGAACTGTAATAGGAAGTAGGTGAGGAGGGTATCTAAGTCTAATCAGATACTAGGAACTTTATACTGACTCACTGCAGACTATTGTGCACTTTTTCTTTCAGGTATATATTTTGCCCTAGTTTATGGATACATGTGAACATATGCTTTATCTCACTGGGACCTGGTCTATATCTAGGTTTTGGGACTTTGTTAGGAAGTGACCCTCCTGGAATGGAATTAGAGAATCCTATAAATGGAAAGGTCTCACCCAAGTAATGAGGCTGAAGGACTGACATTTCATGCCTGACGTCTCTGAACACAGTCTGAAGTGTAGCATGCTGAGGTGGTACATGTTGCATTGATTAGATTGGGATCAGTGGATGCAATATCATTTGGTATGAATTGAGAGAAGCATGCAGGAAAGTAAGCCTCACCCTTGAGGTTACAGGACTGGGGGAAATTTAGGCTCTATAGGGGAAACGGGTGGTTCCTGTTGTCTTATGCTTAAGAAGACAGTGGATAGTTATTACTATAATCACATTATTTGGTAATTGGGTTAACTTTGAAAAATCCCCTTGTTAGGATTTTCTGTATCATACACAACATCACCATAATTTATGTCCTTTGACATTATTTGCATGTAGCTGTGCCACCGGTTGCTTCTGTTCTCCCTGGTCTAGGTTTTTAAGGGAGTCAACATATCAGCCTAAGCATTAAAAAGACTCAGTCTGTGCTTTAAAAAGTTTGAGACATACAATCAATTTTCCCCTCATATTAATTAAATAGTGGTTTATATGACTACAAATTAATAGGACTATACATAAACACCATTCCTACCACCAAAAGGCTGTGTCCCATCCCACCCCTGCCCCCTGCCGCCCTGGGAAGCCAAACATCTACCCTCACTTCAGAGTTTTTACTTTGGTGCCCTACTCCAGATTTAGTCAAATCCTGCTTTTAGTTTCCCTTTCTGTTCTTCTTTCTCAACTTCTGTTTATGAGTGGGATCATCCCATACTCATCTTTATCTTTCTGACTTTCTCACTTAACATAATTCCTTCTAGCTCCAACCAAGATCAGAGAAGGTGGGTTCATTGTTCTTAATAGCTGTATAGTATTCCATTGTGTATATATACCATAGTTTTCTCAGCCACTCATCTGTTGTTGGGCACCTGGGTTGATTCCAGGTTTTAGCTATTACGAATTATGCTGCTATGAGCATAGGTGTACAAATATCTTTTTGGTTGGGTGTTATGGAGTCCTTGGGGTATATCCCCAAGAGAGGGATTACTGGGTCATATGGAAGGTCCATGTCTAGCCTTGTGAGAGTTCTCCAGACTGCTCTCCAGAGAGGCTGGACCAATTTACATTCCCACCAGCAGTGCAGAAGGGTTCCTCTGTCCCTACAGCCTCTCCAGAATTTGTTGCTGCTGTCCTTTTTGATGTATGCCATTCTCATAGGAGTGAGGAGGTGTCTCAATATTGTCTTCATTTGCATTTCTCTGACAATCAGTGACCTGGAGCAATTTTTCATGTGTTTGTTAGCTGTTTGGATCTCTTCTGTAGTGTTCTGTTCATATCCTTAACTCTGTTTTATAAACTTAACAACTCTCCATCACTTTAGGATTCTATTTCTATCAGAGTCTCATGAATACTATGTTCCACCGTGGTTTCCATCTTCACTGCACTTGAAGTTGCTTCCCTGTAGGGTGCTTCCACTGATTTCTAGAAGTGAAGCTTCAAACCCTGCTCTCAAATCTCCTTGTTGAGGAATGTGTACCCAGTCCACTTGGTGGGACTTTGCCAAGGATCACCTAAAGCTTTTGAAATGTGCCTTCTGGATGCTATCCAGCAATCTTCCATGCTGGGTGGTTTCAGAAACAGGTTCTCTGTTCCAGCTCTTGTACCCAAGCCAAAAGAGCATACCAGCAGATACTTCATTAGCAAAGGGACCCTGGCCAGTGTCTGGAGACAGAGAGCAAGCTTTGAAAGTTAGAGCCAGTCCCTGGAGGGCAGAACTATGGATTTTTTTTTTCCTTCTGATTTGAGCCAGACTCTTGTCTAGTATCGGTTGTACACAGGCCTGGGAGGGCCTGACCTCTTCAAGGGCAACTGCTATAATATCTTTTCATTAAAATCCTGCCTCCAAGGTGTTCTCCTGAAAATGAAGGGAAAGGAAGGAATACAATACACACGTATAAAAAGTAAGTCAAGACAGCTGTGATTTTCCCAGAGTTTGAGCCATTGACATACTTTTCATTGCCCTGAACTCCTGAATCAGGCCAGGACTCTGAAGTGACTTGGGAGTCCCTGGACCAGCAACAAGTCTTCCTCAGTCACTTCATGTTAACTCAGTGCCCACAGGCCTGAGAAGATACATCCCAGGCTTTCTCTCCCAGCAGCTGATTTTCCAGGAAAATCTGTTTCTGAGGAAGCAGATGTAAAGACAGTGAGCAGAACCAACCTTCTTTCCTTCCTCTCTTTTTTCCATTCTTTCTTTCTCTTTTTCTTTATTCCTATCTTTGATTTATTTATTTTGGATACAGAGAAAAATTTAGAAGGGCGGGGGGGGGGAGATAGGGAGAGACAGAGGGACACCTGCAACATTACTTCACTCTTAATGAAGCTTTCTCCCTGCAGGTGGGGACCAGGGACTTGAACTGGGGTCCTTGTACATTCTGTCAATTATACCACTGCCTGCCCCCTTTTTTGTGTATAGAGGCAGAGAGAGAGTGAAAGAGATCACAGCATAGAAGCTTCTTTCAATGTGGTGAGGTCTGGGCTTGAACCTGGATTAAGCACATGGCAAAGCAGCACCCTATACAAATGAGCTATTTCACTGGCCCAGGGAGCAGAACTTAAAGGGTTGTCATTCACATGCTCCTAAATATACCTGAACCATAGAGTCACCTGCTCCTCATGGAGCTCAGTACCCTGAGAACTATACCTGCCTTCCTTTCTGATGCTGCCAAGATGGTCATCATCTTCAAGATCTCCTTCCCCTAAACCTTCCCTACTTTTCATAGTCTTACTTCAATGCAGAGAGGATTCTCAAAACAACCTTTCTTTGATCTTCAGTATGAGCTGAGACCAGGATAAATCTGACCCTAGGATTCTTTAAGATTTAGTTACCAAGAAGGAAAAATCAAAAGAGACAGAGTAAGAGAGAGAGAACCAGAAAAATCACTCCCGTATGCAATGCCAGGGTTGGGACTTGAGATGTTATGTTTGAAAGTCCAGATCTGTAGCAACTGAGTAACCTATTGGGCTGCTGGTCCTAGGATTGTAATCCTTTATACTTCCTCACGAAGCAGGTCTGCAGGTGTCTATCTTCCTCTCCTCCTCTCTGTATTTCCCTACTCTCTCCATTTCTCTCTGTCCTATACAACAATGATGACAGCAGTAACAACAATAATAACAACAATAGCAAGGATGAACAACAAGAGCAACAAAAGGGAAAAGAAAAAAAAAGCCTTCAGGAGCAGTGGATATGTAGTGCAGGCACCAAGCCCCAGATATAACCCTGAAGGCAAAGAAAAGAAAAGGAGAAAGAGAGAGAGACCTGTTCTCTGTGAAGTTTCCTCCCCTGCAGGTAGAGACTGGGGGACTTCAACTCAAGTCCTTGTGCACTGTAACATTTGTGCTCAGCTGGGTGTGCCACTGTTTGGCCCCTAAGCACAATCACTTTTAAAGTCAAATATTCTATCACTTACAATTAGCCCTGGGAATCTGCCAAAATGTACCAGTCTTCCAGCAGTATTTGTGTTCAGCCAACTTAGGCAGTAGGCCACAAAATTTAGTTTCTCTTTTTTTTTTTTAAAGACATGATTTAGCAAGTAAGAATTGAGTTATGCAATGAGATGTTGAACAATTAGGAGGTAAAAGCCTTGGGGTTTGGAAAGTTGGTAGTTTGAAGATGCAGTGTATAAACAATTTCTCACCCTCACAATAAATAACATGTATAAACAGTAAACAATAAACAACATGTATAAATATATAACCATAATAAACAACATGTATAAACTCAGTAAACACAATAAATAATATGTATAAACAGTTTAAGTTAATATTGGTCAACATTGCAAGGTCTACATTAATGTTGGGGGGGAGGGGTTGCAAAATAGCTTACCTTGGCATGCTGGTGTTGTAAATCAACATTTCTTCCATAAAGTGATTACATTTATTTTAATGAGGTAAGTGGGCTGGGGAGGTAGCTTAAGATGTCAGAGCTTGGGATTTTCATGCCTGAGGACCCAGAGGTCCCAAGTCAATCCCTGGCACCACCATAAGCCAGAGTTCTTACCTCCTCACCAGCATTTTGTGCCACCAAATACTTTCCTCTTTGCTTAGGCCAGCTGATAAATGGCTTCAGTATCATTGTAATGTACATTGTCCTTATACATTTTTCTTTTTTTTCTTTTATTTTTTGTAGTCTTTTTCATTTTTTATTTAATATTGATTTACAAAATAATAAGATAAGAGAGGTATAATTCCATAACATTCCCACCACCAGAGTTCTGTGTCCTCACCCCCTCATTAGAAACTACAGTAGTTCTCCTATGGTCACAGACACAGGTTGACTTTATAACTATAACTATATATCTGTATCTATATCTATTATTTATATTTTTGCCCATTTTTTCTACATTCCTGCCTTCACTTCCTTTTTAAGTCACAGCTATACCTATTACTACTTCTGAATGTCCTTCCTTTTTCCCTTTTTCTCTCTGGTAAAGTTCCTGGCTTTCTCTGGTGTTTTCCAGATTCTCTTTCCTTTCTGTGATGGTACAAAAACGGATTCAGAGCCTTTTGGTCTTCTTCCTCTCATATTTCTCCCCCTCTGGGAGTATGGACCAAAGTTCTTCTGGGGCTTCAGAAGGTGGGATTTCTAGCTTCTATAATTGCTTCTCTGCTGGAGATGGCATTGGCAGGTTGATTCATATTCCCGGTCTGTTTCTATCTTTCCCTAGTTGGGTAGGGCTCTGAAGAGGTAAGGTCCTAGGGCACACTGATGCGATCATTGCCCAGGGAATTCAGGATGGAATCATAGTAGCATCTGAAACTTGGTGACTGAAAGGCAGTAATATATAAAGCAGGACAAAATGTGTAATAAATAGGAACAAAAAATTAGGAATAGAGCAGATAAGAATAGGAACTTCAGAGTGGAGAGAAGCTAGAAAGTCTATTTTAGCTATGATCCTAGGGGCCCATGTCATTAGTAATCATTTCTTGAACTTGACATGGAGGTAGACTAGAAATGTTGTCTGGGAAGATGGTGTAAAAGTTGAGAATAGAACTAGACAGCCAAGTTAGGGCAGAGAGTAGCTCCCAGACTTGAAGAAAATATATAAATACAATACAGTTTACCACATTGATCTGACCCAGGACTCATATCCAGTCACATTTAGCCCAGGAACCTGTATAGTCTCCAGATCCTGTTAAGATTGAGCTCACAGTTCATGGTTACAGCTGGGAATGATCTAGGCTGCACTCATTTCAAGACAAGTCTTATGCACATTTCCCCTTATTTTAAAAATATATTAATTAATTAAGATTGATTAATTAATTAATTAGAACAATTAATTAAAATGGATCACCTAATTAAAATAGATTCATTCATTTACTAATAAGAGCCAGAAAACTAGAGCATCGCTCAAGTATATTCGACGTCAGGGACTGAATGTCTCAGGACCTTAGGCTTGAGAAGCCAATGCTCTAGCCACTGCACCACCTCATGGATTTCTCATTTCACTTACCTATTTTTTCTTCATTTTTTTCTTTAATGTTATTTTTTGTAGATAGAGACAGAGAGGGTGAGAAAGACCACAGCACTGAAGCTTCCCTCAATGCAGTGGCGTCCAGCCTTGAACCTGCATCACACACATGACAAAGCAGTGCACTATCCAGTATACTATTTCAGTGGCCTTTGACTTATCTTGAGTGTACTCTGAGGGCACAGGGTCTTTGTATTTCTTCCTCTCTTGACTCCATCAGCTCACTGAATGACTTTCCTCCCTCTCCTTTATATTGGCTGCTGTTGAAAATTATAGTTGGTCTGGCTTCCTTCCTGCAGCCATGGGAGGCTTCTGGAGCTGTGCTGTAAACTGGGAGCTTTGCCTGTGGTTAGTGAAATCCAATTTTCAACACTGCTCACTGCGTCCTGGCTCAGTGACAACACATATTATGAAGGACACAGAGTCTAATGCTGGAGGAGGCTTTATTGAAGTAGTTACCTTCAGAGGACAGTCTCTCCTAGTGACAGCATTAAGAATGTTTCCATTGTCACAGTGAGTTAGCATGGCATAGACTATTTGTTTATCTTTTTAAATAGATGGACTTAAAAATCTGGATAATGGGACAGGTTCATCCAGGAGGGCACTAACATTATCTTGCACAACGATCCAGTGTTGTAACTAAAATAAAAATGACTTGGCTGCATGGCAAGTAAAGGACTTGACTGTGGGGCTGCTGGGAGTGGGTTTAAACAATCAAAGCTTTATTAGGGTGGTGAAGTAGTATGAAATGTTATATTTTAGGTATGGCAAGATAAGCTATAATAAGTAGGCCTGAGATAAGCTAGTCACATAAGTCCAGGAATTAGTTACCCTAAGTTCAGCCCCATGTGTTCATTTATTAGGGTCAGCAGCATTATGGTGGATCCTGGGAAACCTCAGCTGGGGTGACTACAAGCCACAGAAGGTGCCAAGAAATAAGGGGTAAAGAATAGGACAGACCCATTGAAAGGTTAATTACCAAGGTTTAAATTCACGTGTGTCCAAGCCCCAGGAAAAGCAGACATTCCTATGCAAACATTTCTTCCTCTAGAAGCCGCCAGTCTCATTGTACGCTCAGGGGAAAAAGTCTGGACTTCTTGCAAGTTCAGCCACTTCTTTCACTCCAGCCCACCAGGTTGATGCTAACTCCAGCCAATTACATTCCAACGCCATGCTATGACACAATGCAGGTTCAAGAACCCTGTCCTCACATGCACGGGGAAGCTTCATAGTCAGTGGAGCAGTGCTACACATCTCTTCCCCTCCACACACACACACATACTCCGCCTCTAATTTAAAAAATAAAATGGCCAGTGGGAGTGGTGGAGCTGTGCAGGTATGAAACCCTAGTAATAAACTTTCTTTCTCCCTTCCCTCCTCCCTTCCTCCTTTTCTCTTTCTTCCTTTCTCTCTTTCCTTCTCTCTTTCTTTTTCTTTCTAATAGCAGCTGAGAGATAGAGAGAAAGTAAAACAGAAAAATGGAGTGACACCTAAGCACTGCTTCTCCCCTGCAGGAAGGGACCAGGGAATTGAACCTAGTGCCTTGTGCACTGTAGCATGAACTCTACCAGTTGCACCACTGCCCAACCCTCTTTCATTTATTCTCTGTTCCTCTCATGCTATCAAAAAGAAGGAAGAGAGGAAGGAAGGGTTGGTTGTTTGCCAGGAGAGTGGAATTGTACAGGTACTAAGCCCCAGCAATAATCCTCATTAAAAAAGTGGTATGAAATTAAAACAAAAGTAACTAAAAGATAGCATATTTCATTTCACCAAACTTAAACATATTTTATTTGTTTTTTTAATGAGAGATATATGGAGAGAAAAATACATAGAGAAAGAAGCAGACCAGACTACTGCTCAGCTCTGACTTGTGATGGTGCTGGGGATTGAACCTAGGACCTCAGAGCCTCAGGCATGAAAGTTTTTTCCTGTCCCATTTTGCTAAACTTATCTTCATCTGGACATGTCAAGTTCAACACTCCTTTCTCTGAGCTCCTCCTGCTGGCCTTAAAGAGTAGTATGTTTTGATCCTTCTTAATTTGATTGTCCAAGGCATCTCCCACTCTCCTGCACATCTAGGGTGGCGTCGGCATCTCCCACTCTCCTGCACATCTAGGGTGGCGTCGGTTAGTTCTGTTAACCAGATATCCCTGCAAGGAGCTCATCAATGACCAGTTCCAGCCCTTCTCCTAATCCTTCCCTTGCCTCTAGTCTGGTCCTATTCTATCCCCAGCCAAGATTGAGGTTGATGAAATTCAAATCAGGTGATCACATCTCTGCTTAAAACTTTGGGGTGGACACCTCTCACTTAGGAGAAAACACAACCCCTCTGGAACCTGGAACTAGTGGGACTCTTACTTTTTCACTTGTGAAACCTTGAGTTTTAGTCCCAACACACCATAAGAGCACCATGGTCAGAACTTGAGGGATCTTCATAGATGGTGGAGTGGTGCTGAAGTGTGTCTCTTTTAGCCTCCTCTCCTGTCACTCTCCTGCTTTCTAAAAATAAAGAATGAGGGGAGTAGAGATAGCTCATGGGCTAGGGCACATGCCTTGATACATGTGCAGCCTAGGTTGGAACCCTGGCACCACTTGGGAGTGCCACAAAACTGGGGGGAACTCCTATATTTGGTCTCTCTCTCAGTGGAGAAGTTGTCTGGGGAGCAGTGAAATCACATATACATGAGACAAAACAAAACTCTTCGAACTCTGTAATATGCTGCGACACACCCCAAGGCCAGCATGCTCTGGCCTGCATTGCATACCCCCACTTACCCTCACTCCTCACCACCTTCTTCCTATTTCTTCCATCTGCTATTTCCTTAGTGACTTTTCAATTTCTTCAACTCAGGGCCCACATTCATTGTTGTGTTTTTTTTTATTTCTTTATTGGAAGATTAGTGATTTACAGTTGACAGTTTGTAAGTGCATAACATTTCCACATGACAATACAACCTCCCACAGGTCCTCTTCTGCCATTATGTTCCAGGACCTGAACCCTGCCCCCACCACCCCAGAGTATTTTCCTTTGGGTCAATACACCAACCACATTCATTGTTTGAACATTGGACATTCTCTTTTTCTGGAATATTCTACCCATCCATTCCGTCTTTGAATAACTTCCACAGAGACTGGGCAGTAGCACATCCAGTTAAGTACACACAGTATTAGTACAAAGACCTGTGCTAGGACCCAGGTTTGAACCCCTGCTCCCCACCTGCTGTGGGAATGCTTCAAAAGTGGTGAAGCAGGTCTGCAGGTATCTTTCTCTTTCCCTCTCTATCTGTTCCCCCCCCCACCAATGGCTTTCTGTTCTATCAGATAAATTAGAAAAAATGGGAGCTGGGAGTGGTGAATTTGTAGTGCTGGCACCAAGTTCCAGCAACAACGCTGATGGCAATAATGATTTTTTAAAAGATAACTCCCACTCATTCTTCCTTAACATATTTGTACACTCCCTGAGCTGGAAATTTCTCTTTGGATCTTGTTGGTCTGCTTCTAAATTCTGCTTCTAAGACCCCTTCTGTTCCATTGGTTTAATCCCCCCTGCTTAACACTGTATTCTATTTACATAACCACTGTTAACTAAGCACCGCCCTGCCTCCAGGGCAATGGTTTAATCCTTGCTGTTTTGCACGCTTTTTTCCTTCTCCCCGCCCCCTATCCTACGTACATCATCTTCAGACCTGACACTTCCACCTCAGGTTATATAAGGACAGGATTGTGATTAGAGATAGCTTAGATTGCACTGCATTCCACATGAATAAAGACTGAACTGCGTACCACTCAGCCATGAGTCCCTGATCATCTCTCTCTACCACCTGTGAAGCTAGCCCAGCCCAGCAAATGGCACCTGAACAGGGACTGGCATATGGCATAACAACGTGGGACCTAACCTGCCCATCCCCCAGATAAGTAAAGCCGTTTGGCTACCTATCCACTATGGGCTGCCTTTCTACTTATGAAGGTTTCCCAAAGCCTCTATTTTTTCGTCATGAGACAGTTTGTCTGTCTCTGGAACATTTTGCTCTGGGCCACACTTTGGTTCCCTGACCGGGAACTTTGGTTCCTTATGACCGTGATCGTAGAGCTTGGAAGATGCACAGAGATTTCTCCTTGGACTTTCTGGACTTCCTCTTGCATGTTTTCCGCAGAGAAGGACTACTCTAACTTGAAGAGCATTCTCTTCAAGTACCCTGAGCATTCTCTTGAGTACCCTGGCAGTCCCCAAGAATGGAGACACGTGGTTAGTTCTACTCTTCTGATTCGATTCTTTCTTTGATGGGAAGACGTTTTTAAAAATGGGTGCCTGCAGCAATCCAGCAGGAACTGTCAGAAGCACACTAAATGGAATTTCGAGGAGTTTTTTGGACTAGGATGACCTCTGGGGACACATAATGCTACATGGTGAGATCTGGATAATCTGGTTCAAGGTGAAAGAAGCAAAAACTGCCTACTGCTTTTCTCTCAATTCCCCCCTCGTTGTTCTCTCAGACTATCTTAAGTTTGCTGTCTGCTTTCAGTTGCGTTTCATAAGAGAGTGATTTGAATGACTGAATTTTTTTATGACATGGACTTTACAAAGGAAAAAAAATGCTGGATGCAGCCATGATTTCTAGAGACATCCAGAAACAGTCCAAAAAAATGTTTTTTTCTCTTTTGATTTTTTACGTCTTGGAAACGCTTAATCCTGAAAACTGTATGAGTATGGGCAGGGTAGAAAAAGCGCAATGGTTATGTTAATGATTCTCATGCCTGAGGATTCTAACCATGGTTCTTTTATTGAGTTTAAACTGTTTAAACAACCTTACAATCATACTAGAAAGGACTTGCAATTATAATGGAGTTATCAATTATAGTAAACTTCTAATCTGCTACAAGTTTTGTTTGACAAGTAAGTGAATTATAGCTGTCAAGTCTTCACATAAAAAAGCATCTGCTCAAATGAAATCCCCGGAAATCCATTTGGACCCCTGTTCTCTGACATCACCCACAAGATGGCACAACTACAGCAGAACCCCCTCCGAAACCAATGATGTGACCTGGCATGACCTGAATAAACTGATTCGCAGACTCCAAAGCTCACTCTCTACAGCAAAATGGAATTCCGGTGGCTGACCTTCCCCATCGAGACAGACGTGCAGTGTTTCATCCCCTATCATTTCAACCGTGGTCATCTGCTTTGGACTGACACTTCTGTCAAACTTACTGGTACACCTCTTGGACACTTTACACAACTTTACATTAGATTCCCTTTATGCTGCTGGGTTTCTCAAAGACTGACCACATCTATCCATGGACTTTGCAGCCAGCAGCCTTGGGACTCTATAGTCAACTGCCCCTCACCTGCAGGCTCTGTCCCCAGAGTCAGGAACCCCCATCCTTACTAGGTCATGCCTACAGAGGCAGGAAATGCCCTTTGAGGCAATAGATTCCTCCTTTCGCCTGCTAGACACTGCCCTTTGAGTCAGGAAATGCGCCTTCAGGCCTCCCCTTGGCATCACACTGGTTCTTGCTGCTCTCTTACTTGTTCCTCCATGTTTTGTGCCAGTTCTTTTGAAAATGCCTGTACAATATAGATTTCTATTCACCCCACACTCCTGATACTATGCCCATTAGTTAAAAAGAAAGGGGGAAATGTTGTTCTGCTTCTAAATTCTGCTTCTAAGACCCCTTCCACTGCATTGCTTGACATTGTAGTCTATTTTCATAATCATTGTTTTCATTGGTTTAATCCCCACTTGTTCGTGCACTATTTTCCTTCTCCCCACCCCCATCCTACATACTTCCCTTTCCTGACACTTCCGCCTCAGGAGACATAAAAGACAGAGCTTTTGAATGAAGAAAGATTAGAAGAGATTAGATTGTTGAACTGCATCCCCGCTCAACAATAAAGATTGAACTGCATTACCAGCTCAGCCATGAGTCCCTGGTTGTCTGTCTCCCGCCTGCGAAGCTAGCCCGGCAAATGGCGCCCTTAACAGGGACTGGCACTCCAGTGCATTGGTTTAATCCTCGCTGTTTTGCATGCTTTTTCCTTCTCCCCACCCCCTATCCTACATACATCCTCTTGAGACCTGACACTTCCGCCTCAGGGTATATAAGGACAGGATTGTGATTAGAGATAGCTTAGATTGTGCTGTGTTCCACATGAATAAAGACTGAACTGCATACCATGAGTCCCTGGTTGTCTCTGCCCATGAAGCTAGCCCAGCTGAGCAGGATATTCTTTATCCCTTCCCTCACCTGGTACAATCTTGTATAAACAGGTGTCCTTTGCTCCTCACCATTGCTGAAGGTACCCAAGGAATGGGGCCCACGGCTCCTATCTACCACCAGTACCTATAGCTACTTTCTCTCTCCCTACTACCATATTTGCCACACCTAAATGTCTGTAAGTGACTGCTGAAGGACAGTTTAAGAAGTCAGGAAGGTGTCTTCTGGGAATTGGGGTGCTGCCATGCTAGTGGAATGACATGATTGAAGCCCTGACTGTCTTCTTGGCAAATTCTAGAAGTTGTATGGTAAGAAGACAGGAACACATCTCTCCATTTCCCTCTTCAAATCCAAAGCCCCAAGGAGAGACTTCCCTTCTCTACCCACTGAGCTCACTGTTCTCCCACTTGGCTGCTCCTTTGGAGTGTCTAAGTCCAGTATGCTAAGCAGGTATTACCAGTGGCCCCACCCCAAACTCCTAGCCCTGGACTGTTGAAATAGCTCACTTGCACAATATGCCACTTTGCCATGTGTGTGACCCAGGTTCCAGTCCAAACCCCATAGCATTAAAAGAAGCTTCAGTACTATGGCCTCTTCTCTCTCTCTCTTTCTCTCTCTGCCTGAATCAACAAACAAACAAAAAATCTTAGTCCCATTGGGTCCTGAGGCAATAAACAAAATGCACAAAGATAAAATAATTTTTTAAGCACAGTGCTTCAATAGAATAGCAACAAGTTCCCACCAGTCTTACTTGAGTACGAGGATTATATGAAAAACACCTATAAGAGTATAATAGGTACACACTTCACTTCTCTCAAACAGTAACAAAGACAAAAATTTCATACCCAACATTCTCTGCTGGTCCTTTCCAAATATTGTAATAAATCCAGGAAACAGGCCATTCAACTATGAGATGATGACACTCCTCCAAAAAATATATATATATATAAAACACACACACACACAGAGAGACAGACAGACAGACAGATAGATAGATGATAGATAGATAGATAGATAGATAGATAGATAGATAGATAGATAGATGGTAGATAGATAGATGCCTAGGAGTTCCTGTGAGATCCTAGGCCATCTTAATCTATATAATTTGACAGTTCTGAACTTATAAATTCACTTTATCATCAGAAGATTAGTTGAAGACCTGGAAAATTTATAAAGTGACTGGTATTCTGAGATGCAGATTGGGGGTGGAGTATGGCACACAAGGCTCTAGAGATAGTTAGAATAAGTCAATCCAGGTGGGTAAATGGGGACCAGACTTTCTCTTATGAAATAGAACTAAGTTCATAACTGAGAAATTTAAGGCGTTTAACCTCAGACTCAATCTGTGGGTCTTTCCTCCATCATAGACCCTTCAATCTTATTTACTTCATTTGGTTTCCCTTCTTCTGGCACATAAATGGATGGTTTGTGCAATTTAGTTATATAGTTTGAGTAGATTCCTTTTCCCATTTCTGGAGTGGTGAATTTTCAGGGGCATAAGGCAGAAACCAAGAGTGACCACAAAGATGCTGATACAGATAAATTCCTAGGACAGGAGACTGTTTTCAAGAAGTCTCACTTCTTACAGGATGACCTAATTAAACCCTAATTTCCAGTCACTGATGTCTGGCCCATTTGCTAGAAAACTGAAATGAAATTGCAAAAAATGCCTTATGAACCTTTCAGACTTTAGCCTAACTCTAATTTAGGCCAAATGTTCACTTGGGTGAAAACAGTGATATTCCTGGGGATCTTCATTCTAAGGATCTGCTTTACATATTCTTGGGAAGTAGAAAAGGAAAAAGTATGGAACAGGAGAAGAATAGATGAGGTTTGTTCCTGAACTTGAACCTGGGTTGTGACATGACAAAGTAGTGCATTATCCAAGTGAGCTATTTCACCAAACCTAAGAATTTCATAGAGTGGACAGCTGTCCCAAGTAAAGAGTAGACTTAATGATGATGACAACGATGATGATCATGGGGTTGTTGGATAAGAGTCACTGACATTCATTAAATATTGGTTATCAGTGGCTTGCGAAGTGGTGCAATAGATAAGGCACTGGACTCTTAAGTGTGAGGCACTGAGTTTAATCTGGGCATCACATGGCATGTTGTTTTAGCCAGGCTGGCTTCATGGGCGGGTAACAGAGATGACCAGAGACATACGGCTGAGCTGAGAATGCAGTTTAATCTTTATTCACGAGTGGGCAAACATGTGCTCTCCTGTCTTTTCCTACGGCAGCAGAGAGGGACTCTCTCAGTATGTAGGGTAGGGTGCAGGGAGAAAGAGAGGCACGAAACTAGCAGGGGCTAAACCACAATCTCCCAGAGGCGGGGGAGGGAGACCAAACCAATGTGAAGCATACAACAATTCCCCCTTTTCTTTTTAACTAATTGAGCATAGTATCAGGAGTGTGGGGTGAACAGAAACCTATATCGTACAGGCATTTTTTAAAAAGAAACTGGCACAAACATGGAGGAACATGTAAGCGAGCAACAAGAACCAGTGTTCTGCCAAGGGAAGGCCTGAGGAGGCCATTTTTGGCTCTGTGGGCAAAGCTTTATCAGCTAAAGAACCTTTGGTACCTCTGTGGGCTTTTGACTTGACGGGCATTTTTTTTTCCTGTGGGCATTACCTAGCATGGGGGGGAGGGGTATGGCCTAGAGTCCCAAGGCAGCTGGCTGCAATCAGTCTTTGAGAAACCCAGCAGCATAAAGGGAAGCTGCTGTAGAGTTGTGTAAAGTGTCTAAGAGGTGTACCAGTGAGTCCGATAGAAGTGTCAGTCCAAAGCAGATGTCCATTGAAGAATGTCAGGGGGTGGAACGTTGTATGAGGAAGGTCAGCTGTTGGAATTCCACTTTTCTGTAGAGAACTTGACAGCTGCAATTCACTTACTTATGAAACAAAACTTGTAGCAGGTTAGAAGTTTACCACAATTGATAACTCTACTACAATTGGAAGTCTTTTTTAGTATGATTTTAAGGTTGTTTAAAGTTTAAACAATAAAATGTGGAAAGGTAAACAGAAGAACCATGGGGAAAAAAAAACCTAAGGCATGAGAATCATTAGCATAACCATTGTGCAATCTACCATTTCTAATTGAGAAGGATTCAGAGAGTTTTACATATCAACAAGTCTATTTAACCTTTTGTTACACCCATTGAAGATGGAGACACACCCTAGGTGTGTGCAGGTTTCTTTTTTAGACTAAGTTAGTTAAAATATATTGATTTTTAACTAATTTTTAACTCAGACTTTAATGTAAGTTAATTTTACCTTTATGAGAACTATGTTGAAAACCTTTTTCATTTAACTCTGTCTGGTAATAATATAGCCTTAAAGTTACATTTTTAACCTTAAAGTTAATGTTTACCAAACTTTAAACACACACGTAAACATGGTCTTCAATACACTAGGAGGAAAACTTTTGTTACGAAGACATGTCATTTTAAACACAAGTTTAGATCTATACTGTCTTAGCCGTTTGGGGAGTGTGTTGTCTAGTGGTGACTTCTTGCGTAGCTTCAGCTCCAGGAATTGTAGGTAGCGATCTCTGCAGGAATCTCTGTGTATTCTAGCTTTTCTGACTTCAGAGCCGAGATGGGGATCTTGGCCAGGGGGCCCAGTTTCGGCAGGGAGCCTGCGGTCTCCAGGTGGTACAGGGTCTATCCAGACTTCATAGCAGGACGGCGGGCGAGCTGGCCATGCAGAAGGTGCAGGCTGAAGTGCCCCGGGGTGGCAGCCAGGATGGGCTGCAACCCTGCCCGCCATGCCTGCTGCCCTGCTCTCGGCAGCCGAGCAGCATGGGGGGAGCCCACACCCAATGCCCCGCGCCATGCGGCAGAAAGCCAGCTCATGAGGGCTGGTGTTGGGCTCCTGTGGGCTGGCGTTGGGTGGAAACCACAGAGTGGTCCAGAGATAAATGTTCCAGAAACAGCAAAACAGTCTTGTGAAGAAAAGGCAGAGGCCTTTGGAGATCTCTTCACAAGCAGAAGAGAAGGACATAGTGCATAGGTAGCCAAATTGTCACTTATCTGGGGGATGGGCAGGTCATGTCCCACATTGTAGGTGCCATATGTTGTTTTAGCCGGGCTGGCTTCATGGGCAGGTAACAGAGATGACCAGCTGAGCTGAGAATGCAGTTTAATCTTTATTCACGAGTGGGCAAACATGTGCTCTCCTGTCTTTTCCTCCAGCAGCAGAGAGGGACTCTCTCAGTACGTAGGGTAGGGGGCAGGGAGAAAGAGAGGCGCAAAACTAGCAGGGGCTAAACTACAATCTCCCAGAGGCAGGGGGGAGACCAAACCAATGTGAAGCATACAACAATGGCACCTCTCACTTTCACCCTCTCTCTCTCTCTCATGCACATGCACATGCACATGCACACGCACACGCACATGCACATGCACATGCATGTGCACACACACACACACACATCTTTAAAAAATAAGTGTCTACTATCAGGTCATCCCTCTGCTAAGTATCCACAAGGGCTATTTTATGTCATCTTCACCTCAGCATATAAACTTGGTCAAGTGCTTAGGCCTATCTGCAGTGAGATAGATTGATGCATAGCACATTCCCTGACACTTCTACAACCCCTTAGTGTGGGTTCTCACCATGTACAGCTAACAGACTTGCTAGTATGTGGAGTCTAAGCTCGTTGCAACAGGGGCCCTACTAACCCAATCAGTGCCCATGAGCCAGTGTGAGTGTAGTTCTTACTCAGCTCTAACTAACTGGCTGACCTATGGAGCTTCAGACTCTGCCTCAGAGCAGAAAGAGGCCCACAGAGTCCTGGGAATTAAAGACAAGTGAAGCCATGTTTTGATTTTGGTAACATCTAGTCGTACAATTAAAAAAGAATAATTCTAGGAAAGATTCAGGAGTTCAAGACAGTGGTCCATTCAAGGAAACTTTTTCAGGAAGCTAGACCAAGGAAACAGGACCAGAAAACTAAATATAAATGCAGAAATGAGACAGGCAGAAGGAATAGGGACAGCTTATCAGTAATCCTAATATTAAGCCTTTTCATGTAGAACCTGTGAAGGAAGTAGTATGACAAAACACAGTTAAGAACACAGCCAAGTCAATGATACTGTGGGAACTAGAAAAACTGATTGAAGCCTCTGGTGTTATGCTGAAGGAATTGAATGCCAGTGATCCTCCATGTTGTAGATGTGGCCAGGTGGAAGAGGGCATTGTCCAGGCTGGACAGAAAAAAAGGTATGTATCTTAACTAGGTTATATTTGGTACCAACAGAGACTTTGGAGAGCTGGCTAAACTATCTGAAAAAGGAATGGCCAATAGTAGGGTTTAGAGCCTCGGTGAAAGTGAATGGCAAGGAGAAGATACTCAAGGTGAGGAATAGAGGTGTTTTGCTAAAAAATGAAGTCTGCACTGGGAAGGAAGTCCTTCATAAACCCCTTGAGGGGTTTTCAGGAGTCATAAGACAAATCCATTCAGGTTAGAGTAATTGATTTCCCATGTGGAGGAGGAAAGTAGCAGCATTAGTAGCTCAGAACAAGATAACATATGTAGTGTTGGTGCACCCATAGAGCTAGGGGGTGCATGCAGGTTGTCCTCTTGAACAAGCACATCACAGTCATAGGTAGTCCAAGCCTCTCTGTGTCTCTTTGTGACTTTGCTGTTGTACAGGCTCTGAGAAGTCCAAAAGGTCTGAAAGTACTAAGACTGGTGGATGTTGTCAGTGTCCTCCTGTCCCAGACCAATTCTCCACAGATAGGACTGAAATATATTGTCCCTGGATTTAAGAATCCTCTAGAGTTGTCTTTTTGTTCATTTTTAAAAAAAAATTTTCCAAGTCCAATTTTTAAAAATTTTTATTTATAAAAAGGAAGCACTGACAAAAAACGTAAGATAAGAGGGATTTAACACCACACAATTCCCACCACCAGAACTCCATATCCCATCCCCTCCCCTGATAGATTTCCTATTCTTTATCCCTCTGGGAGTATGGACCCAGGGTTATTATGGGGTGCAGAAGGTAGAAGGTCTGGCTTCTGTAATTGCTTCCCTGCTAAACATGGGCATTGGCAGGTCGATCCATACTCCTAGTCTGTCTCTCTCTTTCCCTAGTGGGTTGGGGCTCTGGGGAAGTAGGGCTCCAGGACATATTGGTGGGATTGTATGCCCAGGGAAGTCCAGTTGGCATCATAGCAGCATCTGGAACCTGGTGGCTGAAAGAAGAGCTAACATATAAAGCCAAACAAATTGTTGACTGATCATGAACCAAAAGTCTGGAAAATTGTAGATGAAGACTTTTGCACAGAGAAAATTGCACCAAAAAGCCTGAAGCCCAAATACAAAAGGTATATTATGGTCAACATGTACAGGGCCCTGTTAAATTATTATTGCCATCCATATCCCTACATCCTAGAACCATCACATTTTCACAAGAATATTGTTAGAGACATGAAGTCCAGCTATAGTCTGGAAGAACTGGAAAAGAAGAATACACAAAGCATATGAGCCATTAAGGATCATCCTTTAGTCAGTGGCCTCCTTTTCTAGCTTTCCAGTCTGACAGGTAGGACAACAGAAGAAAATGACATACCTGGAGAATTTCCAGGTATTAGATCTGGTTCAGGTTCCTTGTTAGGCAACTTGGCAAAGTCACCCCAGGCTTAGCCAGGTTCGCAATCTAGATGTCTACTGCACCATATGGGAACTATACAAAACAATAACAGTGCTCAGATACCTCAATCAGAAATTTGATAGAATTGGCATTTTTTTGTAAGTGCCATCAAGTCCTAATTGAACAGCTGCTCCCAAGGTTGGGGGCAAGGACATCTGGTGTAATTGTTCACATTATATGTGCTAGTGGCATGATTTGTCAGTACTAGGAGAGTGACTCCTGTCTTGAAGGGCAGATTCAGCC
The DNA here is from genome assembly GCF_950295315.1 of Erinaceus europaeus. NCBI lineage: Eukaryota > Metazoa > Chordata > Mammalia > Eulipotyphla > Erinaceidae > Erinaceus > Erinaceus europaeus. The sequence goes on from NC_080168.1 coordinate 68,507,004, forward strand.
CAACTGAGCACACAGAGTCAGGACTGTAGGTTATAATTATGGAGAAGGTCAGACTCAAACCCCTCAGCCCCATACACCAGACATGAATAGGGGTAAACCTAGGTTCCACACCCAAGGAAATGAGTTATGAGGAGAAGGCCAAGGAGTGGCATGGTAGAGTGGTCATGGGACCTAGCACCCCACTTTGCCACCCTACCTCATGCCTTACTTTATCTGTGACTCAGTTTAGTCCTCTGTAGAATGAGGTGGTTAATGATAGAACCAACCTTCTTGAGTTGTTGAGATTAGATTAACACATAAGAAGTGTATGCCGCAAAAATTGGACCAGTTAGTCCCCTTATCCATAGTTTTATTATTTTGATATCTTTATTGGGGGATAAATTTCCATTGTGTATATATACCACCACTTGCTCAACCACTTATCTGTTGTTGGATACCTGGTTTATTCCAGGTTTTGGCTATTAAAAATTGTGCTGCTATGAACATAGGTATACACTAATCTTTTTGGATGGTTGTATTTGGTTTGTTAGAATATGTCTCCAGGAGAGGAATTACAAGGTCATAGGATAGGTCTACTTCTAGCCTCTGAGAGTTCTCCAGACTGCTCTCCACAGGGGTTGGACTATTTTACATTCTCACCAGCAGTGCAGGAGGGTTGGGATCATGATGGGTTGTGGGCTGTCCCTGGGCTCTCTGCCTCCCTGGCCACTGGCAGCAGAGATGGGGCAGCCCCTTGGGGTCCTGGGGGGGCCTGGTGACAAGGGTGACATGTGCAGAGAGAAAGGAAGGAAAAACATGACTAATAAGCTCCAGGAGAAGCCTCTTAGGACAACTCATTTATTGGGGGAATACAAGCAAGTAGATATACCCATAGTTCAGAGAGAAGGTTGAGGTAATCATTAACCTACACACAATGCATAGTTACATCTTGACCTACAAAGTATTTGATCACAACTGGAAAGTTATCATATAAATTCTGGTCATGAGCTCACAATGCATAGGCAGGCATTTTTCTCTAAGGGTAAATTACAAGCATCTCAGGGCAGAGGGGAAGGGAGCAGTTTGAGCAAAGCCAGGATATTTGCAGTGGGTTTCAACTTGGCCATATACAGTAATTTATGGCCTTTGTTCAAAAGAGATGGGGTGGCATATACAGGAAAGTTCCCAGTCTGAAAAAGACCACCCAACATAAGTTCATGAGGTCAGGAGGGACCAGCCTATCATCACCCCTAGAAAGTGGGGAACTTGAGGTCAACCCACTCAGACTCTCATGGAAATAATAACCTGGACTTCCCAGACAGTGGGCCCTTTCCCCACAATGGAGATAGCATTAAATTTGTATATGGCTCTGGGTAGTATATTCATTTTGATGATGTTAATTCTTTCAACCCATGAACATGGAATGTCTTCCCACATCTTTTTGTCTTTTTCTGTTTTCTATATTAGTGATTCATAATTTTCAGTATACAAGTTTTTCATTTCTTTTGTTAGGTTTATTCCTAGATATTTTATTCTTTTGTTGCTACAGTAAAAGGAATTGATTTCTGGATTTCTTCTCCTGCTACCTTAGTGTTTGCATAGAGGAATGCCATTGACTTTTGTATGTTAATTTTGTAGCCTGTCTTACACATAGTTTTTGTTTTTCTTATTTTCAGTGACCATGCAATAAATATAATTTATATAATTTATACAGTAATATATTTTATTTTATTTTTAATTTCTTTATTGGGGGACTAGTGGTTTACAGTTGACAGTAAATACATTATTTTGTACATGTATAACATTTACCAGTTTTCCACATAACAATTCAACCCCCATTATGTCCTCCACTGCCATCATGTTCCAGGACCTGAACCCTCCTCCTCACTCCAAAATCTTTTACTTTGGTGCAATAATATTGTTTACCAAACTTGAAACATACACATAAACATTTAGTTATAACACACAGGAGGAGAAAAAGTTTTGTTACAAAGACATATCATTTTAAACACGAATTTAGATCTGTCTTTACTCACACAGTTTAAGACTAAGTGCTTTACATTTATACCAAGACTTATATATTAAAAAAAAATCAAAAGAGGAAAAAACAAATTTTTTGGACTGTTTCTGGACGTCTCCAGAAACCATGGCTGCATCCAGCATTTTTATATAAAGTCAATTAAGTTTCAGAATACTCTGAGCAAAATGGGTCATACAAAAAATTTTGGTCATCCAACTCACTCACTCACAAAACATAACTGGCCAGTCATAGCATAAAATATTCAGAGAAGGGGTAGGAGAGAGGGCTCTGTGAACCAGATTTTTCAGATTCCACCATGTCGTATTATGGGTCCTGGGGTGTGTCCTGCAGCCAGTCCTCTTGCAGTGTTTCTTGTTCCTCAGGGATAGCAGCGCCATCATGTGGGTATTGTCAGACATGGCAGGCAGGAAGCCAGACAGATTTTGAGTAATTCTGCAGAAAAACGCACGTGAAATCCCTCCCCATGGTCAATAGGGGGTCAGGCCCTTTCCAAATTTTATCGAGTGGGTCTTTCCATTTGACCTTAATAGCTGGGAGGGTGAATGGTGATTGCCAATGAAGAATAATAGGAGATAGGTCCAAGTTTTTGTAAATATTAAGGAGATTTAATGTAGTTAAGGCTTTTACTAGCTGGATATTGGGGGGGTACATTCCCCTTTATCTTTATTTAATTGAGCCATAAGGGTTTGATGGGCCCTCTCGACAATGCCTTGTCCTTGTGGATTATAGGGAATGCCTGTAGTATGAGTAATGTTCCAGAGGGAACAAAAATATTTAAATTGTTTGCTGGTAAATGTAGGTCCATTGTCAGTTTTAAGTTGAAGATGTATGCCCATTACAACAAAACAGGAGAGCATGTGGCTTATAAGCTTTTTTGAGCTTTCTCCTGTCTGAGCTGTCACCTACATAAATTTACAAAAGGTATCAATTGAGACAAATACATATTTTTGTTTGCCAAAGTTGGGTATGTGGGTGACATCAATTTGCCAAAGAGTGTTGGCTTTTAAGCCTTGGGGGTTAACCCCCAAGAGTTTGAATAGCAGATGTTTTGATTAGACCTGCACAGGAGGAACATGTAGCAAGAATACGTTTTAACTGTGCCAGAGGAATATCAGGAAATCGAGCTCGAAGTCCTTTAAGATTAACATGGGTTAGGGAATGAAAGTCAGCAGGGTTAGAGACAGAGGCTAGGAGAATTCCTGTGGAGGCGAGGTGGTCAGCTGCAGCATTCCCTTTGGACAGGGGACCAGGAAGAGGGCTGTGGGAACAAAGGTGTTGAACATACAATGGTTAGGTTTGAGAACAGAGCATAGAGGCAATTTGAATTAAGAGAGAAGAAAGTGGGTTGTCATCAATTCCCACATAAGAACGAGCAAGCCATGGAAGTAAGTTAACAGTATACACACTGTCAGAAAAAAAGGTTGAAGGATTCTGGTACAGCTTTTAATGCAAGGAAAACAGCATAAAGTTCTTTGTACTGAGGGGAATTATCAGGAAGCTCAGCAAAGAAAGGTTTAGGGTATTGCTTGTCTGGATAATATATAAGGGTAGCAGCTCCCTTTTTTCCACCATCAGTGAAGACTGTAGGAGCAGAGGGGATGGGATCTTGAGAGAAAAGTTTACTAGCAGAGGCAAAAGAGGTAAAGAAGCTATCAATTTATTAGAAAGAAAATGATTATCTAATTGTCCTGGAAAACCCATTAAACTTACGGCAAAATGAGAACAGTGGCATATGAGCCACTCTGTATCTGTGAGAGAAAAGGGAAGAATAATTGGATCTGGTTCCCTTCCTAAGACCTGTACGGACCTGTTTCTTCCTTGGTGAACCATGAATGCTAAGGCATCTATCTCGGTAAGAAGTCTTGGAGCTCCCCCTACTGAGGTATGCAGCCACTCATGAACTCCATGCTTCTGCCACAGTGCCCCCACTACTGTGGGGGTGGAGTTAAAGATTAGAACATTTACCAGAAAAAAGGGGAAGAACCGAATGAGGTGCATGTCTTGGAGGGCCTGGTTAACCCTTTCCAGTGCCAAGGAGGCTTTGGGAGTTAACATACGTTTTGAAGAGGGCTGTTTATTTCCTTTTAACAGATCAAACAGCAGTTGGAGGCAGCTAGTAGGCAGATAAAGATACTGCCTAAGTCAATTTAAATTTCCAAGAAAACTTTGTAAAGAAGCAAGAGTGAGATTAGAAGGAAAAGTAACACAAGGTTTTAAGGGATGAATCCATGTTAGAGAAATCACTGAACCTAAGAAGGATATTGGAGGAATTAGCTGTACTTTCTCAGGAGCTACCTTAAGGCAATTTTTCTTTAAGGCAGGAATAAGAAAATCATGTAGGGCAGAGAGATCTGTATCTAATTCTTCCCATATTAAGACGTCATCAGTATAATTAAGAACCTTAAAGCCCTTATGAATATATGGAGAAAGGGCATATTTAACAGCCTCTTGACAAATTGTAGGGCTATTGGCCATGCCCTGGGGCAGTACCACCCATTCAAATCTATCAGCAGGGCTGGCATTATTAATAGAAGGAACAGAGAAGGCAAAACGCTTACAATCTTGTGGGTGCAAGGGAATAGAGAAAAAACAAACCTGTATATCAATAGCTATGATTGGAATTCCCATGGGAATTGCAGAAGCAAGAGGTAAACCCCTTTGTGGGGAGCCCCAGACCTGCATGGTTTTATTAACCACATGGAGATCTTGGAGGAGGCGCCATTTTTCTGAGCACTTCTTAATTACAAAGACATGGGTATTTCATGGACTCCAGGAATGGCGAATGTGTCCCAAGGATAATTGCTCCTAGACGATCTCTTTTAATATTTCTAGCTTCTCCCTAGGCAAAGGCCACTGTTCCACCCAGACAGGCTCATTAAAAAGCCAATCTAAGCAGGGAGTTCTGTTATGAACAGTGGCAGTTAGTATTGGGGGTGCTAGTCAGATCTAGAAGTCTTGAAGGAGTGGTCGTGGCACCCTGCAGAGGCATCTGAGGATATTACTACATCAAGAGATTCCAGCAGATCTCTGCCCAATAAGTTGGTGTTAATATCAGCTATCAAAGTACCTTCCGGGTCTTCCCACATAAGCGAATCTCATGTGAGACCCTCCAACACCATGTAAATGGGGTCCTGCGAGGAGTTCCCAACTCTGGGGAACCTCTGCTTGTCTTAAAATTGTCTTGTCCGCCCCTGTGTCAATCAAACACTTAGGAATATTACCAATCCTTACTGTCATAGTAGGGTGACCTCATTCTAAAACAGGAGTGGTCCACAAAACCTCAGGCTCTGAATTTGCACCATTTGCTTGCTCCAGCCAGCCATTTTTACACTGGGAGTTCCCACACACCTCATACTCCTCCTCCCACTCACCCTCTGCTATGTTACATGGCGTGGTGGCGGAGCGACGGGTTGAGTCCCAGGCTGGGCTTTGTTTATGGAAGAAAGGTGCAGCACCAAGCAGGCGGCCCACTCAGCTCCCTCTTAAGGGCAGGGCTGAAGGTTGCCCTGGGCCTAGTTTAAATTCCTGTTTAATTTTACATTCGACAGGGGCATGCCATTTCTATGAAACTTGTACCAACAATCTCTCCTCCAAAGAAAACCTTTCTGGCATCTAGAACAAGGTGTTTGTGGCCTCTGGCTCCCTGGCTGGAAGTGGGTCATAATTTATTTCCTGGACATTGGTTATGCCAGTGCCCTTGGCGACCGCACTGAAAGCCAGTCCCCTTTTGCTTACGTAGGGTAGCTGCATAGGCCTGTGTCATAATGGGTGCCTCATAAGAGTGTGGTCTAAGTTCCTGTGTCACTAAAATCCAGGTTCTGGGTGTTCATTTTTAAGATTGAGGCATGCCTGACAGAAATCCGGAAGTATGCCATCCCAGACAATAGAACTCAGGAGGAGAAACCAGGCATCAGGATTATAAATCTTTCTCTCCAGACTTGATTGGACCCTGGTAATGAATTTAGCCAGGGATTCATCAGATTCTTGGCGAAGGGAGAGAATGAGGGCTGGGGCCACTCCCATGGGTGGAGTTAACCTCTCCCATGCCTGTAATGCACAGAGGAATACCTGATCAAAATAACCAGGTGGAAACTTGGCCTCTGCCTGTTGAATTCCAGTTTCCAAATGACCCGTTCCAATGCCTCAAAATTCCACTTTGGCTGACTCTGACTATTTCTCCGGGATTGCTGTAAACATTCATTTTGAAAAAATGCTTCCCATTGAAGGAAGGGGGGCCTGGGAGCGTAGTGTGAGCCATATCCCTCCAGTCTTGGGGGGGGTGTTAAGGTTCTGGATAAGGCCTTGTAAAATGGACCTGGTCCATGGATCATGAACTGCATCCTCTTTAATTACCTGACAAAATCTTTAAGATCTGTGTAGGAATACAGATACCAGGGCTCTTTAAGATCTGTGTAGGAATACGGATACCAGGCCTGAGGTTTTTGTCTATTGGGACGTTGACCGGGAATGTGTGGACTTGCTCCAGAAGAAAAGCTCCAGCCCGAAGCCCACAAAGGCATTCTGTGTCTGGTAGTGGTGTATCAATGGGGGGAGGAGTCACGGAAGTGGAAGCCGCCAGCAGAGCGGTGGCAGCAGCCAGAGAAGCCGAACACGTGTCTACCAAAATGGGATTCTCAGGGCAAAATGCAGAGAGCTTAGGATGGGCAAGCGCCAAGACAATATCCATTAACTCTTGGATCTCAGCCTCAAGGTCCCTTAACTTTTTGGGAAGGCACCCTACGTATCCACTGAAAGCTGCAAACATGGTCACAAGTATCCAAGGTGCGGCCCTGAGCCAGAGGTAGAAAACCTGTCTCATGACAAAAGAGTAGAGGTTTTGGGAAGCCTCTTCATAAAAAGGAAGGTCGCCCATTGCGGGAGGGTCTCAGAGAAATAAGAAGAGGGAAAAAAGGAACACGAGGCTACAGGGAGCCAAGCGGTTATATACATACCTGTGTCTGGGTAGGTTAAGTCCCTGTTCAGGCGCCAGATGTTGGGCTGCACTGCAGGGGAGAGAGAAGGGACCAGAGTGGAGAGGGAACACAAATCTTTATTCACACGGGCACTTCAGAGTTAGGTGAGCATACAGCGGTTCTGGCCACGTGGAGCTAGCAAAATGGCCGCCTCCCGCTATGTGCAGCAACCCTTCTCTGCATCAGGTCACTGAGGTGAAAAGGGACAAAGAGAACTAACCCAGAACAGCATCAGGCTTTATAGGATAAAAGCTGGAAGTGGCAAGTTGGGACAAGATTGGCTAGGAAACAAGGAACTCGGGGATAGGGTTACAGCTCTCACGGGAATGGGAAAAGGGAGGAGGAACCAAGGCACTCTGGGAAGCTTGGGTTTCAGCTCTCACGGGAATGGGTGATGTCCTTAGGGTATCTGCATAATACCCCAACATAACATATTTTGGTTTTGAATGTTGTACTTCTATTAATTTTTGCCACCAGGCTCAGTGCCTGCACAACTCCATTACCATTCCCAATGCCATTTGCTCTTTCTTTTTGATAGAGGGTAAAAGAAAGATAGACAGACAGACAGAGAAGGGGAGACACTTGAATCATTATTTGTGAAACTTTCCCCTTGCATTTAATGACTGTGGGCTTGAACTTGAGTCCTCATACATGCTAATATGTGTGCTTTGCCAGGTATAACATCACCCAGACCCTAAATGCTATTATTTTTAGGGGGAGGGGAAGTGGGATTGGTACAGGACAGAACACCACCTTGCTGGTGGTTCTGGAAATGAAATCTGAGACCCTATGTTTGCAATTCTTGTGCTCTGCTGCTCAGATAGCTCCTTACCCACAATAACATATTTTAGTGGAAAAAGGAATTAACTTTTATTATATTATATTGATGGTTATTACACAAGGCCCCCTGCATTGCTTAACACTGTGGTCTATTTATATAATCATTGTTTTGCCTGAGACCCACCCTGCCTGCAGGGCATTGGTTTAATCCCCACTGGTTAGATGAAAGTGTTGCTACCTTTGCACTCTTTTTCCACTCCGCCCCCTCTCCTAATCATTTCCTTTTTTCTGACCTGCCACTTCCATCTCAGAAGGTAGAAAGGCAGATTCTTTTCTAATAAATAAACATTGGATTGCATTCCCGCTCAGCCATGAGTTCCTGGTTGTCTCTCTCCCACTGCGAAGCTAGCCTGGCATTATATTGCTATAATATTTCTATTTTTTAATTTTGTTAATGTTTATTAATCTATAACTTTGCTTAATTATTTTTGAAGATTTATTTTCATAAGAGAAATTCAGAGAGATAATGCAAGAGAAATGAGAGCACTACTCAGCTAGGTGGGTCATTGGGACTGACCCCAGGACTTCAGCCATGCACATCCAGTGTGCTTCTATTGTATCATCTCCCTGGCCCATATACTTAATTTATAAATCAAACTTTGCCATATCTGTTGTTTAGGAAAACAACATCATTTATACAGAGTCTGGTAGTATCTGTGTTTTCTGGCAGTGTGTGTGTGGGAGTATCTTGAAACTTATCCCCTGCAGTATGGGAGCCCACTATAGTTGTCACTTATGTTCAGTTGTGGTTCTGACTTGAGTATCCTGTTGCCTCATGCCAGAAGAGCAGGTGTTAAGGATATGTTACTTCATGCATACACACATACTACCTTCCATGTGTCTTCTTTCTCCTCCCAGTGCTAGCCAGCAGCCCCTGTTTGACTGGCTCTTTACTACATTAATTAATCAGTGGATTTCTTTGGCGGTCTCAGTTCTACAGGTCTGTAAATCTGCAGAATTTTTTTTTTGTTTGCTTGTTTGGTTGCCTGGTTTTGTTTTGTTTTTCTGTTCTGAACCAGTCTGTTGTCAGTCTTTAATGTCTTTTCTTCCTTTCTTTTTTTGGTCAATGCTGGGGTTATATCACTCCAAGTTGACTTTTTCAGATAGAAAATGACAGATATAGGGAGATGAAAAGAAAGATAACCCAGCACTGAAACTTCCTTCAGTGCAGTGGAGACTGGACTAAAACCTGAGTTATGTCCATGGCAAAAAGGCAGCTATTGAAGGAGCGATCTTACCAGTTTCTTTCTTCCTCTCTTTCTTTCTCAATTTATTTACTTAGTAAAAGGAGAGAAAGACAGAGAGAGAGAAGTATAACATCACTCTGGCAAATTCAGGACCTCATGCTTGTAAGTTCAGCATACTAGCAACTTCATCCCTACCCACTGCCCACTAAAGTGTTTCCTCATGATGCATATGGTCAAAGCTCTGGTAGGATGCTTTGCCCATCCCCATCTCTATACTGACCACATAGCATGGTGCTATCTGAAGAGAGTGGAAACACCAGAAAAGACATGGTTTTTACAAAGCTGACAATCTGAGTTGCCTGAGTAGGCTTTATAGGAAGGTCATAGCCTTCACCTCCCGCTGGTCAAAGCCCACTGTGGCAGTTCAGAGTCTAATGCCTAGCACACAGTAGCTGTGGAGTCCCATCCTGTGAACTGCATTCAGAGATATAGCCTCCTCCAAAAGCACTTCACCAATGATTCAGTACTGTCTGCGACTGGTATAAGTGGCATTGAAAGGCTGCCATTTCAAATACTCATTTCCACATACAATCAGACATATGGTCCTTGTCTGCACATTCTTAGCAGGGAGCCTATCTGCAGATGAGTGATTACAGCCCCTCATGAAAGGGTGATGTTGTGGAGCAGATGCCACCTGCTTGCTGCCAGATTCTGTCCATGACATTGAGAGCAGGGACCTGGAAAAGAAGAGTATTTTCCCTTCCTCCCCTCAGCCACCCCCTACCTCGAACCACCTGTACATCCTGGGCCATAGATGCAAATATTCAGTGCTCAGACAAATAAGAATTTGCCTACAGAAGGTAGGGCAGTGGTGTACCCTGTTGAATGCACACATTACCAAGTTCAAGGACCCAGGTTCAAGCCCCCAATACCTTCCTGCAGGGGGAAAGCTTCATGAACAGTGGAATAGTACTACAGGTGTCTCTCTTTTTCTCTATCTCCCCTTTCCATCTCAGTTTCCCTCTTTATCCAATAAAGAAAAAAAAAGGGAAAGTGGAAAAATTGACTGCCAATAGTGTTGGATACAGGCACTGAGTTCCAGTGATAAGTCTGGTGGGAAAAAACCTGGGAAAAGCACAACTTTTGTGGCCTGCTACATGGCCTAATGATAGAGCACAGGGCTTGCAGGCACAAGGTCCCATGTTAGATCCCTGCAACATGCAGTGGTGCTCTCATACTATGGTCTCACATACTATTGTGTTCTTCCTCTCATTAGTAGGAAAATATTTTTTGTTTTTACACATTTTCATTTTATTTTTTAAAATAAAATGTTTTACATTTTAATGTTTTACATGTCGACAGTAAATGCAATAGTTTTGGTGTCTTTAAAGAAAGAAAAGTCCATCTTTTGCAAGAGGGAGAGAAATCTGGTGAGATGCTTTCTAGGGGTCTTGGAGGTACCTTCTCTAGACACTCCTCAAGTCAGTGTTGAGGTAGATGGGAGGTAAAACCTTAGCTAGGAAAATACTTAGCTAGGAAAAGAAATCCCGTTATTATGCTCCAGACACTAACCATCGTGGGAGGTAAACAATACCCCTGCAGTCTGGGAAGTAATAAATGTGCCACATGCTCTTTTCATCTTTAAATTTTTCTTTTGTAAGTAGCAAGCAATTACACTGAGCTCTCTTTCTCAATTGTGAAGTGACTGTTAAGCCTGGGAGTCAGAGTCCATTCTTGTTCTAGGTAGGCAACTATAGTTAGGACATGAAGGAGACATACTCTGCATTTCATAAAAATCAGCTTAATTAGTATGAAAATTGTTAGACATGTCCACAAAAACACCTTTGCCAAAATTTTTTTAAATTTTTAATTAATTTATTTATTATTTTCAATAGAAATAGAGAGAAGTTGAGAAGAGAGGAGAAAGAGATACCCATAGCACTGCTTCACCACTCATGAAATTTCCCATCTACAGGTGGGGACTAGAGGGTTGAACCTGGGTCCTTGTGTACTATAATGTGTGCATTCAGCCAGGTGTATCACTTCTCAGCCTCCACTTTTTCCCCAAACTTATGGCAAAACCATAGCTAAAGAAGTTGCTAGGGGTGGGGAGAGGGGGTTATTCTGTAATATTGCTAAGAATCTGAGATATATATTAACATAGCATGAAAGGAACATCAGATTCTTCTTGAACTTCTATATAGGGGGGAATTATCCATATTCTGCCATGAATGGCTCCAGAGGCAGAAATATTGATAGGATGGGAGCTGGAATGAACACAGTCTTCTTAGTAAAGGTAAAACTTTCCAACATAGTAGTGACAGAGGAGAGGAGAGATATAAGATTGACTGGTGAAGGCATCTTTCACCTATGATCCTCTAGGATGACAAGATCTCACCCATCTACATTTGAGCAGTTTTTAATGATTTTGGGTGGAAAATACTGGCAATAAGAAAAGTGTAGAGGAATTTGGGTGTGGTTTTTGGTTGTTGTTTTTACTAGTTTTGTAAGATTTATGTCTCTGGGTGAACAGAAATAAATAAAACCTCAAAATTTTGGACTCAGAGTGCCTGGCTGACTCTTCACAAAAAGACCTATTTGGACCTAGGAACCCCAGGTAAGAGTAGGATTTCCAGGCCAGTAGGAGAGAGACTGTGGAGGAGAGGACAAAGAGAACCACAGTAGAATATTGTAGCTTGACTATAAATTGGCAAGATGGTGCTGAGAAGGACAGGTAGAATGGGTAGTGAGTTTTCTCTCTGCACCTCCCCCTGAGGCTTATTCCCCCAAGCCTGAGGTGGCTTGCTAGGGGAGACAGGCAGACAGAGTCTGGAAGACCCCCTCCGTTGAGCTGAACTCATGAAACAAAATTCTAAGACTGAATCTTTTGTCAGAGCTTAATGGGGAATCATCTTGGTGGAGACAGTCCCATGTCTCTGTTTGGGTTTGGGGTAGATGGAGACTTTGGCATGGTTTGAATCACAAGCTGCTTAGTGTTGGGTTTTGTCAGGCATTAAGCCAGTCCCCCTGCTCCATCCTGCATTGCTGATACTATGGCCTATTTACATAATCATTGTTTTGCCTGAAAGATCCCCACCCATTGATCTATCTTCTTTCTACCTCAAGGCCCGCCAAGCCTGCCAGGTAACATTAATCCCACCAGTTAAAACTATTGAAACAGTTGCTAAGGAAGTTCCCAGCGTGCCTTTTTCCTTTCTCCACCCCCTTTTCCTAGCCATTTCCGTTTCCGACTTGCCATTTCCAGTTTTATCCTATAAGTAACTTCTGTTTCTGGTTTCTCTCTCTTCCTCATCCTGACCTAGAGGAGGGCAGGTGTGCAGGAGGAGGTGGTTTTTGGCTCCATGTGACCTAACCCACTGCACTCATGCCCAACTCTAGGGCTCCCGCATGAATAAAGATTTGTATTGCTACTGCCGCAAGCTTGGTTCCTGGATCATCTCTCTCTCCCACCCATGATGCTAGCCTGTCAGGGTATTGTTTTTTCTTTTGTTTATTTGCTTTTGTTTCTGTTTCCTCCCCCATCTCTCTGGTTTGATCAATCTCAGCCTTTGTTGTTGTTGTGTTGGCTATAATTTCTTTGTCATTTATTTTGTAGAAGTTTGGCTTCTGTGGTTTTAACCTACCTTTCTATAGATAGTCACAAGCCTCAATTTAGGTTCTGGGGGTGGGGGGAGTCTCTGACTTGGCCAGATTTGCAAACTGCTAGGTGTTAGCTTTTGTTTTTCTGTTTATCAGTTTTGTTTCAGTTTTTCCCCTTCTTTTTGGTTAGATCAGTCTTGGCCTTTGTTATTGTTGTTCTGTTAGCTGGAGTTTTCTGTGATTCCTTTTGTGGGAGGAATTTGGCTTCCAGTGGTTTTAGCCCACCATGATAGAGAAAGTCACAACCCTCAATTTAGGTAGAGGTGGGAGGGCAGAGTCTTAATCTTGGCCTGATTTGCAAACTACATGATGTTGGTTTTTATTTTTCTGGGGTTTTTTTTGTTTGTGTTTCTGTTTTCCCCTATCTCTCTGGATTGGTAAATCTGGGCTATTTGTTGTTATGACTGTGTTGGCTGGAATTATTTCTTGTAAATTCGTTTGTAGAAAGAGTTGGACTTCCTGTGTTTTAATTTTCTTATTCTCTCTCTTTTCTTTTGTTTTCTTCCTCTCTGGTATGATTAATTTTTTTTATTTCATTATAACTGTTGTAATGGCTGGTATTGCTTTGTAATTTCATTTGTGAGAGGACTCTGATTTAGTGTGGTTTGTTTCTTTGTTTCTTTTTTTTTATTATTTCAGTTATATATCTCCCATTTCAATTTGAACTCAAGAGACACTTCATCTCATCTTCCAAAGGCAAGGAGAGTGGTATACATTCTATACATTCAGTATAGAGTATAACATTCAGTATAGAGTATGACATTCAGTATATAGTGAAACAGTCCCAGAAACTCCAGAATAAGACCACAATGTGACTCACTTAACTTGCCTAGAAACCAACAGACTAGAAGTCACACTACATTATAACTGAACAGCAATAGCCAAAACACAAAATACAAAGGCAACAAAAAATATTTAGAAAAAGAAAATAAAAAATAACTCTAATACAGCAATGAACCAGACAGGAACACAGAAAAATTTCAAACATGACAGAGACAACTAAGAATGAGGGAAGTATCCAAACATTAATTGAGGCATTAATTATAGGAGTGAGGAAAGCTTTTAAGGAAAATACTGTCAGAAATAGGAAATAACAAATGAGACCCAGAAAGTAAACATGAGCTATCTTGAAATAATTAAAGAAATGAAAGCTGAAATAGCTGAGCTGAAAGGCCAGCTAGTATAACAAGCTAATACTGTAACTGAACAACATAAAAAATAGATGTGTTGAAGAGGGAAGCTGAAGGAAGGGAGAGAAGAATAACAGAAGCAGAAAACAGAATTAGCCAGATTTAGGATGAAAACTAAGAAAGAAGAAAAAGAGCTAAAAGAGAAAGAGAGAGAAAGAGATTAAAAGATACTGAAAACAATAACAGAGACATATAGGAGGACCTTAAATGAAGTAAAATATGCATTAATTGCCTACCAGAGGAAGAGAGGAGGGGGAGGAAAGCATTCTAGAGGAAATAATAGAAGAAAACTTCACCACCCTAAGCAACAGAAAGGACATTAATATTCAAGAGGCCCAGAGAGTCCCAAACAGAATCAACACAGACCTGAAGACATCAAGACACATCATATTTGTAATGGAAAAAAATAATGATAAAGAAAGGATTCTGAAGGCTGCAAGAGAAAAACAAAAAGTCACATATAGAGGAAAACCCATAAGATTATCAGCAGACTTCTCTAAAGAAACTTTAAAAGCCAGAAAAGAATGGCAAGATATATAGACAGCACTCAATGAAAAAGGCTTTTAACCAAAAATAGTATATTCTGCTAGAATGTCATTCAGACTAGATGGAGGGATAAAAATCTTTTCAGATAAGCAACAGTTAGAGGAGTCAACTATCACCAAGCCTGCCCTGAAAGAGATTCTAAAAGACATCCTACAAACATTAACTATATCATAAAAAACCCTGCCATATATCAGGACATACAGAAAAAGTGTTGAATAATGGCATTGAAATACCTTAAATCCATAATATCGGTACATGTCATTGGCCTAAATTCACCCACTAAAAGGCACAGAGTAAGAAGATGGATCAGAAAATACAACCCAACCATATGCTGTCTAAAGGAATCCCACCTAACTCAACAGGACAAAGACTCCAAGTGAAAGGATGGAAAACTATCATAGAAGCTAATGGACTACAAAGTAGGCAGGAACAGCTATTATCATTTCTGATACAATAGACTTTAAAATAAATAAAGTAACAAAACATAGGCATGGGCATTACATGTGTTCAGAGGATCAACCAAGAAGACTTAACAGTTATTAACATATATGCACCCATGAGGGCCCATCTAAATATGTCAAACACTTACTGAAAAAGCTACAAAATGTATCAATAGTAACATAGTAATAGTAGGAGACTTCAACAACCCACTCTGTTAGATATGTGGTGCTGCCAAGTGGAGGAGAGAGAGAGAGAGGAGATCCGAAGCAGAGAGGGAACACAATTCTTTATTCACGTGGGCACCTCAGAATTGGGTGAAAGTGCAGTGGTTTGGGCCATGTGGAGCCAGCCAAAATGGCCGCCTCATGCAGCAACCTTCCCTGCGTCTAATCACCAAAGTGAAAAGCAGGCAAGAGAGTGAGGGGCAGAAGAAGAAGGGCTTTATAGGGCAAAAACTGGGAGTGACAAAGCCGGGACAGGATTGGTTGGGAAAGGCACTCCGAAACTGTCCCAACTCTCACGGGAACCGGCAATAGCCTGAGGCAACAACATGGGGGAACAGGAGCCCCGAGAATGTCCCAACTCTCGCGGGAACTGGCAATAGCCTGAGGGGACAACATGGCAGATGTGATTGTATCTGCACAATTTCCCAGCAAGATCATTTAGGCAGAGAATAAATAAAGAAATAAGATAATTAGTTAAAGAGACAGACTAGATTTTCTGAACATTTTCAGAGTTCTACATGACAAGAAACTGGAATAAACATTCTTTTTGTATCCACATAGAACATTCTCAAGGATAGATCATATGTTAGGCCATGAAGACAGATTCGACAAATTCAAGAGCATTGAAATCACCCCAAGGATCTTCTCAGATCACAGTGGAAATAAATTAACACTTAACAACAAACAGAAAAATAGTAAAAGTCCCAAAATATGGAAACTCAACAACACACTGCTTTACAACTAGTTGGTCAAAAAATAACTCTAGGAGTAAATTAAAATGTTCCTAGAATCAAATGAAAATGAAGACACAGCTATCAAAATATTTGGGACACAGATAAAGCAGTGCTTAGAGGGAAACTTATTGCCATATAAGTACACATTAGGGAATTTAAAAAAAGAGCCTGACTATACACATTAAAGACTTAAAGGAAGGGGGAATAAAGGAATCATGAAGCAACCAGAAGGACCAAAATCACTAAAATTAGGGCAGAAACAAGTAACAGTGAAAATAAGAGAATAATAAAAAGCTAAATGTTGGTTCTTTGAAAAAGTAAACAAAATTGGCAAACCCTTAGCCAGACACCAAAAAAGGGGGTGAAGATTCAAATAGAATTGTAAATGATGGAGGAGATATCACAACAGACACAACAGAAATCCAAAATATTGAAGCTCCTACAAACAACTATATTCCACCGAGATAAAGAACCTGGAAGAAATGGAGGAATTCCTAGAAACATATAATTTTCCCAAACTGAACTAGGAAGAAGTACAAAACCTAAGTGGACCAATCACAGAAAGAAATTGAAATAGTTATTAAGAACCTTCCCAACAACAAAAGTCCAGGACCAGATGGCTTTACAAATGAATTCTACAAAGCCTTCAGGATAATAATACCTATTAATACCTATACTTTTAAAGCTCTTCCAAAAGACTGAAGACACAGGAATACTCCCTTCCATCTTCTAAAAAGCCAGCATCACCCTGATACCAAAAGCGATAGGGACACAACAAAAAGAGAAAAGTACAGACCAATATCTTTCATGAACACAGATGCTAAAATACTGAACAAAATCCTAGCCAAACTTATAAAGTAGAATATTAAAAATATTGTTCACCATGAACAAGTGGGATTATCCAGGGATACAAGGTTCAATATATGCAAATAAATCAGTGTGATTCACTGATTCACCACATCAATAAAAGCAAAACCAAAAAAAAAAAAAAAAAAAAAACCATGATTATCTCAATAGATGCAGAGAAACACTGACAAAATCCAGCATCCATTTGTGATAAAAAAAAAAAAAAACTACAAAAAATGGGAATAGATGGAAAATTCCTCAAGATAGTGGAGACCTGTCCTCAACTCTGACACCATCTTCCCAGACAATACTCCTAGCCTACCTGCATGTTAGCTGTTGGGCTTAGTCAAAAATTAGTAATGTTATGGGTCCCTTGGAATATACCTAAAGTAGACTTCCTAGCTTTTTCCAGCATGAAGACCCCAAATCTCCCCTGATATATTCTTACCTTTAGGTTCCTGATTATTAAACAATTTTCTTTACTTTATATCTTAGTGCTTTTCAGTCACCAAGTTGCAGATACTACCATGATGCCAACCTGATTTCCCTGGGCAGACAACCTCACCA
Source organism: Erinaceus europaeus (assembly GCF_950295315.1). Classification (NCBI taxonomy): domain Eukaryota; kingdom Metazoa; phylum Chordata; class Mammalia; order Eulipotyphla; family Erinaceidae; genus Erinaceus; species Erinaceus europaeus. The sequence continues at coordinate 68,524,232 of NC_080168.1, forward strand.
AAGTGTCCTGGAAACCCACCTTCCCAGAGCTCTACCCCACTAGGGGAAGATAGAAATGGGCTAAGGGTATGGATCGACCTGTTAACATCTATGTCTAGCAGAGAAGCAATTGCAGAAGCCAACCCTTCTACCTTCTGCATCCCATAAAAGATCTTTGGTCCATACACCCAAAGGGATAAAGAAAAGAGAAACTTCCAATGGAGGGTTAGGGGATATGGAACTCTCGTGGTGGGAATTTTACCCCTCTTATCCCACAATTTTGTCAATCATTACTAAATCACTAATAAAAAAATATGAAAACAAAAAAAGCAAAAAAAATTTTGAATCAGAAGAGTAAAATTGTGATTGCTATTAAGCAATAGATTATCCCCTCCCCCCATAAATCTTTGAAAACATGGAGGAAATAGCTCATAACTTATATTGATATTGTAGGCATATAGGAGAGATTAAAAGTCAAATCCACCTGGCCCTCACTGTATTTAAGAAACTTTGGTGCTGTGGTTTCTTTTGCTATCTCTGCCTTTCTGTCTGTTTCTAACTAAAAGAAAAGAAAAGCTAAATTACACCATAGCTCAACTGGTAGAGTTCAGGACTTCCTGGTTCCATTTCCAGTGCCACCAGAGTGATGCTATGATATCTCTCCCTCCCCTGTATCCTATATGAAATAAATTTTATTTATTTATTTATTTTTACCAGAACACTGATCAGCTGTGGCTTATGGTGGTGCAAGGACTGAACCTGGGGCTTCAGAGCCTCAGGCATGACAGTCTGTTTGCATAACCATTGTGCTATCTACTCCTGCCCTGAAATAAGTTTTCAAAGCACTTCTAAAACGTAAGTTCAATTCTGGACGGGGGTGGTGGTTCACCTGGTTTAAGGCACATATTATAATGTGAAAGGACCCAGGTTCATGCCCTGGTCCTCACCTGCAAGGTGAAAGCTTCACAAGTGGTGAAGTAGGGCTGTAGGTGTCTCTCTGTCTCTTTCCCTCTCTATCTCCCCCTTCCTCTTGATTTCTGGCTATCTCTATCCAATAAAATAAAGATAATTTTTTAAAGGTTATCCTTTTTTACCTTTTTTTATTAGACAGTCAGAGTGGGAGTGATAGAGAGGGAGAGAGACACCTGCAGCCCTGCTTTACCACTTGCAAAGCTTTCCCCCTGCAGGTGGAGGCTGGGGACATGAACCCAGGTCCTTGCACATTGTAACATGTGTGCTCAACCAGGTGCACCACCACCTGGCCCCAATAAAGATAATTTTTAAAAAATAAATAAAACTTAAGTTCATATTGGGACACTATTTCAAAGTATTTACTTTAATAGTCACTAAACAGATGAGCTAGTTTAGCTTTGTTCTCTACTCTGGGTGATTCTGTCTCCCTGGGAATATTTGGCAACATCTGGTGATGGTGTGAGAATTATTCTGGAGTCCAGTGGACGACAGTCAGGGATGCTGACCATAGTGTACAGGACGCCCTCAGACAGTGAACTGTGTTATATAGACTTGTCAGTAGTGCCAACAGTGGAAAACTTAGTTGTCTTAACATCCTGAAGATACATGGCAATGTGAGATTTATTCTTTAGAAAATTAGAAAGCAAGCTTTATAAACTATTGATCTTATATAACTGACCTTGAATTTGAGCCCTTTTAAGGCAAATAATGACTTGCTCTTTGAAGTATGAAAGTCTAAGCTTATTTTGTTTTTCCAGTTTGATTTGATTTTATCAAATACAAATAGGGCTCAGGGTTGTCTTTTGGTAAATCTTTATTGACTCGGTTTGTCATTGACATCAGCACTATTTGTTCTTGAGTTTCTAACTTGTTATTATTTCTTATGAAGGAAATTTGAGAGCCAGAGATCAGAGCACTACTCAACTCTGGCATACACTGGTACCAAGAATTGAACCTAAGACCTTTAGAACCTCATACATACAAGTCCTGTGCACTAGCAGGCTGAGCTGCCTCTCTAGGTCTTAAACTGTTGTTATTAATTCTAACTTATTTTTAGAACATTGACGCCACTGATAACTTGAAATGAGTCATACCCAGATGGGCAGAGAATGAGAGTGGTCAGTAGTGGCAGATGGCCTTAGAAGAAAGCTACAGCTTTAACCAAAAGCAGATGCAATCTTGAGACTACTGAAGTTTTTCCCTTTGTAATAAAACCAGGATACTATTTCCATCTTTCTTTTATAGGCATTTTCAAATCTATAATCAACCACATTCTGTGATCTTTTTTTTTTAATATTTATTTTATTTATTTATTCCCTTTTGTTGCCCTTGTTGTTTTATTGTTGTAGTTATTATTGTTGTTGTCGTTGTTGGATAGGACAGAGAGAAATGGAGAGAGATGGGGAAGACAGAGAGGAAGAGAGAAAGATAGACACCTGCAGACCTGCTTCACCGCCTGTGAAGCGACTCCCCTGCAGGTGGGGAGCCGGGGTTCGAACCGGGATCCTTATGCCGGTCCTTGTGCTTTGCGCCACCTGCGCTTAACCCGCTGCGCTACAGCCCGACTCCCTTCTGTGATCTTTTTAAGTCTGATTTTTTTTCCTACCAAAATCTACTGAAAAAAGTGTCATAGTGATAAAATACTGGGAAATGAAGATGGTGTTAATTGGTATATTAATTTGCAACTGAGAGCAAAGGTTTTACTCTTTGAAAAGATTAAAGGATATGAGAAGGGCAATGAAATTCAGATGAGTAGTCTTCCCAAAAAGAGACAGGTGCTAAGGTGCTCAACCCTCTGGTAGTGAGTAATGATTTCCTGAATGATGAGGCTTCCCTGACATGGAGGAATGGAGAGAATTCATCAGTCTCCCAACAGACTCTATTGGCATGTGCTCTCTTCTAGCTGAGCTTCACTTTTAGATGTATAAATATCTGACATGTTTGGAGAGTAGGGCAAGTTGAGACCTTCAAAGATGCTTGCACAGATAGATATAGTACCTGTAAAACACAGTGGAATTTGGATATTCATGCTGGGAATTGACATGGCAAGGACCGGCATAAAGATCCCAGTTCGAGCCCCCGGCTCCCCACCTGCAGGGGTGTCCCTTCACAGGCAGTGAAGCAGGTCTGCAAGTGTCTATCTTTCTCTCCCCGTCTGTCTTCCTCTCCTTCTTGATTTCTCTCTGCCCTATCCAACAGCAACATCAATGACAACAATAACAATAATGACAACAACAGAGGCAATAAACATGAGGATACAGTGGCTTCCAGGAGCAGTGGATTCATAGTGTAGGCTCAGTGATAACCTTGGGGTCAAAGAAAAATTATTTGATAATTTTAAAAAGTGAGAATATAAGCAGCTGGTGGTGTTCCTTTATAAGATACAGATATAAGTAAGTAGCATAAAAAGATATAAATTATGGCAAGGTCTTATGCTACAGCAAATCCCAACAATGGGATTTTCAAAGTTAACCCAATTGCCAAATGATTTGGTTATAGCTATAACTACCTATTGCTTTCTTAAACCCTAAGACAGCAAGAACCCTCACTTTCTCTATAAAGCCCATATTTCTCCCAGTCCTGAAACCTCTAGGGAGAGGCTTACTTTTCTGCATGCTTCTCTCAGTTCATACCAACTGATACCTCACCTGCTGATCCCAGCCTAATCACTGCAACCAGTACCACTTCAGCATGTTTCACTTCGGACTGCATCCAGAGATGTCAGGCATGTAATGTGAACTCATTAGCTTCGTCACTCTGGTGAGACTTACCTAGCTCATAGGACTCCTTAAATTCATTTCGGGTGGTACATTTTTTAACAATCCTCAAAACCTAGATATAGACCAGGACCCATGAGATGGGACATAAGTACATATATCCAGGAGTTGGGAAAAAAAAAACATATGCCTTAAAGTGAAAGTGTACACTAGTTTGCAGTGAGTCAATAAATGTAGCAAGGAAGCAGAAAGACCTAAAAAGACCCCATAAAGTACCTAATGAAATAGTTTCTACTTAGACCTAGATAACCTCCTTACCTACCTTCTATTGCATGTCCCTCAATCACTCCAACGCTAACCTTATCAGACAAGGTAAGGGCCACAAAAGTTGAATAAGGGCAAGAGACTGGCATACTTTAATGATGATGCTTTAGTCACTACCAGGCCACCCCATCACCTGAGGCCCTAGTCAGGGAGTCCTGGGATTCCCACACAGACATGATAGGACTAGATCTCTAACAAGTCCCTTTCACCACTGTCATTGGTCATCTCCATCAGGAACAACATAATGGAGCCCTCTGTGGGCCCCCATCAGACTTGGCCCTCAATGTGAATCAATTATAGTAGGGAATGTTCCATACTCCAAAGGGAAGTTGGATAGTGTACTCTGCCTATCACCTGAGGATGATGGGTCCTGAAATTTGTGCAGCCTGGAATGTTCTTAGCCATGACCCCGGAATGTGAGCTCAGACCTGCAGGGATACAGAGGTTACATAGGCTCCTTTGCTGAATGTAGGCTCCAGATCAGATCTATGAGGTTTACAGTTAATATTTATATACTTTTCCCATATTTGGGAGGTACTCTTTTCCCTGATCCAGCTTTCTGGTCCTTTTTCCAACTGTGACACCATCCCCCCAGACTATAGCTTAGGTCACCTGCATATCAGATGTCAGGCCCAGGCAAAAACTAGTTGGGTCATGGGCCCCTTGGAATATACCTAAAATAGACCTACTACCTTCTTACAAAACAGAGATCCCAAGTCTCCATTTGTAATGTTCTTGCCTTTAGGTTCATGATTAGTCAACAATTGGCTCTGCTTTCTATCTTAACTCTTTTTAAACCACAAGGTTCCAGATGCTACCGTGATGCCAACGTGACTTCCCAGGGCAGATGACCCCACCAATGTGTCCTGGAGCCTCACTTGCCCAGATCCCTTACCCACTAGGGAAAGAGAGAGACAGGCTGAGAGTATGGATCGACCTGTCAACACCCATGTTCAATGGGGAAGCAATTATAATAGAAGCCAGACCTTCCACCTTCTACACCCCATAATGACCCTGTGTCCATGCTCCCAGAGGGTTAATTAATAGGAAAAGTATCAAGGGAGGGAATGGGATATGGAGTTCTGGTGGCGGGAATTGTATGGAATTGTACCCCTCTTATCCTATGGTCTTGTCAGTGTTTCCATTTTATAAATAAAAACTAAAAAATATAAATAAATAAATAAATAATTTTAAAAAGAAAAATAACAAAATATAAGAACCTCCACTTTCATTAATTATTCTTTTTTAATATTTATTTATTTCCTTTTGTTGTCCTTATTTTATTGTTGTAGGGATTGTTGTTGTTATTGATATCATTGTTGTTGGATAGGACAGAGAGAAATGGAGAGGCGGGGGGAAGACAGAGATGGGGAGAAAGATAGACACCTGCAGACCTGCTTCACTGCTTGTAAAGCGACTCCCCTGCAGGTGGGGAGCTGGAGGCTCGAAATGGGATCCTTAGACCAGTCCTTGCACTTAGTGCCACATGCGCTTAATCCGCTGTGCTACCGCCCAACTCCCTCATTAATTATTCTTATAATAATATCCTCCTAGGACTGATAGTAGGCAACATAGATATTACCCAGGAAGACTCTGGAAGGGTCAGAACAGTCCATCAATTCATTCAAGACCCTTTCATTACATAGGGCTGAAAAGTTACTTTCCATGGATTTACATTCCAAATTATATTCAGTCGCTTTATCTGAAGTAAACCATCAGATTCTGTAGGGAAACTAAGCCAATGCTAAAATGCATGATGGGGAGTTGGGCGGTAGTGCAGCAGGTTAAGTGCAGGTGGCGCAAAGCACAAGGACCAGTTTAAGGATCATAGTTTGAGCCCCCGGCTCCCCACCTGCTGGGGAGTCACTTCACAAGTGGTGAAGTAGGTCTGCAGGTGTCTGTCTTTCTCTCTCCCTCTCTGTCTTCCCCTCATCTCTCCATTTCTCTCTGTCCTATCCAACAATGACGGCATCAATAACAACAATAATAACTACAACAATAAAATAACAAGGGCAACAAAAGGAAATAAATAAATAATAATAAACATTTAAAAAATAAAAGGCATTATTAACAAAATGCCATCCACTGACAGCCCCCCAAATATAAACTCCCCCTACCATTAAATTCCTAGTGACAACTTACAGCTCACCTCCTGAATTTAGCTTCTTTACTACTAGAATCTACTCTCTGTGATTAAAAGAACCAAAAAAACCCAAAGAAATTAACTGCTATTCATTTGTAAATGCATCTACACTCATTTCTTTTTACATTACTACTTCTTACTAAAATAAATTATCTTTATCAACTTGCTTTCACTTAAAATAATTAATATTTCTTCAAAGTAGATAATCTGAGAATCTTTATTTTAAATAAAATTTGCTTTTTCCCCCATTTGAAAGCAGGAATAAGAGCTCACCTTAGATGGAGGAAAATTGACTGGTGTCTTAGAGCAGGAAAGCAGCTGGGTGTTGAACAAGAGTTAGTCCAGGGGCAGGAGATAAAATTTCAGTGTGACTATAGAATGCAACTATAGAATGAAGGCAATAGTTTTTAGAATTCTTATGGAATAAGAAATGCTTGGTGAGAAGGTATAATTGAGTATAGCTATCCTGCCCCATGAAGGAATGAACTCACATGTTTTGCTTACTCTCTGTGTGATAACATGATGAAGAAATAGGATGGAAAAGATTTTATTATAGTTAATGAAAGCGTCAAGTAATTACTGTGAAGACCAGCTCACCAGTGTCTGACAAAAAGGATTTTGATGCACAAAACTTAGGAATGAACATGCCTTTAGCTTTGCCAACAAAACAGTAAAGTCAAATCTCAGACACAGCAGAAAGCAGCCTGGACATTTTTGTCAATGGAGGTGTAGATTTCTTTTTCTGCACACAGCAACATAACTGACATTTTTCCCTCCTTAATAAGTACTTCCATTCCCTTGACCTTTAGAGTCGACCTTCGAAAATACAGTAGACTCTTTCTTGCATAATCATTACCTATTAACACTACACAATAACTAGACTCAGACTCAAACTTTTGCTAGTCTTCTAGTTTGGCGCCAGCCATCCCTGAGTTTGGTCTTTTAGTCTTGGGAACCTCTCACTCACCCTTTTTCTGTCCACAAGTCACATGTCTCTGTGCTCACCTATGATTTGGTGAGTTTCTAAAGAAATCCTGGTCATATTTTGTTGAGTTTTCACATAAATATTTGCTTTTCCTAGTTGACTGGGGAGAGCAAAACGAGTCTGCTGCTACTCTACACCTCTGGAATTCTGTCTTCTGAATAGAAGACATTCAGAACAGTTGAGCTGGAAATAGCCGTAAGTGGCTGCTACACTCCTTCCATGTCCTGGGCGAACAGCAGAGGGAACACAGCTGTGTTGTGAATAATTATTTGTTACTGTATCACTAAGTAAGAGATTAAGAATGGGCACAGTACAGTCTAAGAGGCTATGCTTTCATTTTAGGTATAAATACTAGTATTTACCAGGTGTTAGTCCCCTGTGCCCATCCAGTATGCCTGTGACCTGTGACCCTCCAAGTCTTCAAGAGATCTACAAATTGAATAGCAGGTTAATTTCAAGAACTTCAGAACATCCTTAAGCATGACATAACAATAGGATATATTACCCTTTTAAAATTTATTTTTTTAATTTTCTGTATTTTTTTCTATTTTATTAGTGATTTAATAATGATTGATAAGATTGTGGGTGGGGTAAGAGGGGTACAGTTCCACACAACTCCTACCACCAGAGTTTCACATCCCGTTCCCTCGATTGGAAGCTTCCCTATTCTTTATACCTCTGGGAGTACGGACCAAAGATCTTTATGGAGTATAGGAGGTAGGAAGTTTGGCTTCTATAATTGCTTCTCCACTGGACATGGGCATTGGTAGGTCAATCCATACTCCCAGCCTATTTCTTTCTTTCTCTAGTGGGGTAGGGTTCTGGAGAAGTGGGGCTCCAGGACACATTGATGAGGTCATCTGCCCAAAGAAGCCAGGTAGCATCTGCAACTTGATGGCTGAAAAGCATTAAGATATAAAGCAGAAGGAATTGTTTAATAAGCAGGAGCCTAAAGGTAAGAATATAGCAGGGGAGGTTTGGGGTCTTCATGTTGGAAAAAGCTAAGAAGTATACTTTAGGTATATCCAAGGGGCCCATAACTTTACTAATTTTTGCCTGAGCCTGATAGGTAACATGCAGGTGGGCTGAAAGTATTGTTTAGAAAGATGTGTCAGAGTTGAGAATAGGACTAGAAAGCTGGATCAGGGCTAATGCTTTACAGTGACTAGGCCCCCAAACTTTTCTTCCTATCTCCCCTCCTACTCCCTCCCTAGAGTCCTTTGTTTTGCTGCAATACAGCATGCCCAGCCAGCCATGTTTCACTGTGCTCTCCCTCCCCGTCCCTACTTTATTAAGTCCCACTAGTAAGTGAGATCATTTGACATTTGTCCTTGTCTTTTTGGTTTATCTCACTCAACATTATGTCCACAAATTTCATCCAAAAGGGTGCAAATGAAACAACCTCATCTTTTTTAACAGCTGAGTAGTATTCTGACATGTATATATACTGCAATTTTTTTTTTTTTTTAGCCTTTCATCTGATGTTGGACATCTGGGTTGTTTTCAGGTTCTGGTGATTACAAACTGTGCTGCTATGAACATAGGTGTACATAGATCTCTTCTGATAAGTGTTTCTGTCTCCTTTTGGTAAATCCCCAGGAGAGGAATTGCTGAGTCACAGGGTAGGTCCATTCCTAATGCTCCAATAAGTCTCCAAATTGCTTTCCACAATGCTTGGGCCACTTTATATTTCCACCAGAAGTGATGAAATGTCCCTTTTTCTCCACATCCTGTCCAAAAGAAAGCCAGTAGATATATGAGAAGGTGCTCGAAGTCACTGATCATCAGAGAAATGCAAATAAAGAGAACAGTTAAATACCACTTTACATCTATGAGAATATGTCATATCAGAAAGGATAGAAATACATGAGGCTTCTTTAGATTGTAAACATGCTAGGAAAAAAAATCTGTAAAAAGTATTAATGAACAACAGTTTTTGACAACATTGGATCGTCCAAGCAGTTTCCAGAACTTTTAACATTGCCTCTGCAGCCTACAGCATATATTCTGTGCTCCTTCTCAAAAGGATTCATTTCTGCATGCCTCTCTTCTCCTTTCTTGAATGTGACTCTTTATTTGCATTCCCCAGTTTCCTTAACTTCCCAATTGTTCCTTCCACCTGGTAGTTCTTGCTCTGCCTAACCAGGCAGTGGGCATCTAGTTACTGCTCCACACATCCCCGTACCCCCACTACCCTGCCTCAGCACTGGGTTCTGAGCATATAGGCTGTATTTTTATCTGTCCCACCACCAAGAGCATCTACCTGAGTTTCTCCTGTCCTGAGAATAGGGACAAGATTTCTATAAACAAGTTTAAATTTCACTTACCCTTGATAGAAAAATGAACTTTTCCCTTGACTTTGTGCATATAGTCTTATTTCTCCTTAACTTTTCTTTCTTTAAAATGTACATATGGGGAGTCAGGCAGTAGCACAGCAGGGTAAGCACATGTGGTGTAAAGCGCAAGGACTGGCATAAGGATCCCGGTTCGAGTCCCCGGCTCCCCACCTGCAGGGGAGTCACTTCACAAGCAGTGAAGCAGGTCTGCAGGTGCCTATCTTTCTCTCCCCCTCTCTGTCTTCCCCTCTTCTCTCCATTTCTCTTTGTCCTATCCAACAATAATGACATTAACAACAACAACAATAACTACAACAATAAAAAAGGACAACAAAAGGGAATAAATAAATAAATATAAAAATAATATATATATATATATATATATACATATGGCTGGGAGGCATGGGAGGTGGTAAATAATTGAACTGTTAGTGCACAGAACTTGCATGCCTGAGGCTTCTGGTTCAAACTCTGGCACCAGTTACTGGAGTGGTGCTCTGCTTCTGTTGTCACCACTCACTTGTTCCCTGTAAGCTGAGTATTCTCTCCAGCATTTTGTGCTATTAGCGACTAGAAACCTCACAAATGTTATGTAGTCCTCACCTAGAAACCTCACAAATGTTATGTAGTCCTCACCTAAAATGGCATTGAGAGTGGGGAGAAAACTGGACACTGTCCATTCTTTTCAAGCAAGGATATAGAAGTGGTGGCAGCTGGAAGGAGACTCAGGGAGACATTGACAGAGGCATGTCTCAGTTCTGCTGGCTCTACTTGGCCCACTAACTCAGGTCAGCTCCCCCTCATATCTGTGGCTCTCTAGGTGGCACCCTCAAGTTTCATCTGCAGGGACTTCCCAGCAGTTCTTCATTTGGGCAGCAGCTCTCTAGCTCAGCAGTGTTGGTCAACTCCTGGGACAATAGTAGCGACAACAGCAACAATAATGGTTCCCTGGGTCAGCACCCCTAAATCTCAGCAGCACCTATCTCAAGGTCCCCATAGTTCTCCAAAGGCCTCCAAAGTCCCCAGAGTTTGCCAGTTCCCTCATGTCTCTCTCCTAGTTCTCTAGGGGCTCTTTTCTACCCCCCTTATATATGGGGGAGAACAAAAGTGACCTCTTGCCAAGAGGCTACCAACATTGTACCAACATTGGGCATGACCCTAAGGTCACAGAATATGTTTCCTGTCTATCTACCCAGGCACCCGCATTCCCAGACAAGAAAACCTGATGGTCTTGAGGCAGGAAGGCCTGATTAAGTCCATTTTCCCCACAGATGGGTACCTTGTCACCAAAGTCCTTTTAAAGTTTTTTTTTTTTTTCCTATTTTCCTGTTGCTTGTGCACATTTTGTGTTGGTTGATGCTGAGCCAACAAGTGGTGCTATTATTGTCACTTGTTTAAGTATTAGATGGTAGGGGGAAGGGGGCTTGCTACTAGGTGGCAGTTGTGTTTGAAAAAACTAGACTTCCCTGGACAGACAATCCCACCAATGTGTCCTGGAGCTCCAGTTCCCCAGAACCGCACCCCACTAGAGAAAGAGAGAGGCAGGCTGGGAGTATGGATTGATCTGCCAATGCCTATGTTCAGTGGGGAAGCAATTACAAAAGCCAGACCTTCCACCTTCTGCACCCCACAATGACTTTGGTTCCATACTCCCAGAGGGTTAAAGAATAAGAAAGCTAGCAGGAGAGGGGATAGGATGCGGAGTTCTGGTGGTGGGAATTGTGTGTAGTTGTACTCCTCTTATCCTATGGTTTTGTCAGTGTTCCCTTTTTGAAAATAAAATAAAATAAAGTAGGACTTAATTTACCATCTGGCTATCAGCTGCTGCCTATTTCCTTTTAGCTGCCAACTGCCAAAAATTACCTTCTGAATGTCTACCTTAGTTTGAGGAAGCAGACCAAGTTAGTCTGGCAAATCCCCTGCTACTGTGGTGTGACCCTACAGCCAGTTCAGCGGACTCTCACATCCGAGGTCAGGAGCCAAGGCTCAGAGGTTACCCCATCTCAGTCAGTACCATGCACAACCTTGAGAAAATGGCGTCATTTGTTGCCAGAGCTCCTAGCCTCTGGCAACTTGAGATGGAAACAACTGACCTAAACTCAAGAACCCACTCGATTTATTCTTGTCATTAAAGTTTTGTTTCAAATCAAATTAAATATTCATTCCACGATAATTGATTTTTGACCTCGAAACTGAAAGTGATTGTAAACCAGTTTTAATTTAAATTCTAAAATTAAACGATTTTTTTGCCTAGCCCAGTTCCCCTCAGAGGCCACAAGGAGGGGCTGTTGACTCTCAAATAAAACATTTAAATTTAAACCTTCCAGGAAATGCTTCTAATAAGCTGTCCTATAAAATATAATAATGTAGGGAGTCGGGCGGTAGTGCAGCGGGTTAAGCGCACGGGGAGCAAAGAGCATGGACCGGCATAAGGATCTCGGTTCAAGCCCCAGGCACCCCACCTGAGGGGAGTCGCTTCACAAGCAGTGAAGCAGGTCTGCAGGAATCTTTCTCTCCCCCTCTTTGTCTTCCCCTCCTCTCTCCATTTCTCTCTGTCCTATCCAACAACAACAACATCAATAACAACAACAACAATAATAACTACAGCAATAAAACAACAAAGGCAGCAAAAGGGAATAAATAAATATTAAAAATAAGTAATAAAATAAAATATATATGATAATGTGATGCAATAAATAACAGCATAAATATTATTCTACTAACACAATTAACACATGTAATAAGAGATACTCGTTAAACTCAACAAGTACTTTTGAGTACATGCTGTTAACAGGTATTTTATTGTAAGGGGGGAATATGAAGATAAACAATTAAAATTACTCATAACCATGTTTGTAAGAATGTGTATCTGCATTACAAAAGAGAATCAAATATATAAGAATCATAAGAAAGGAACAAAATGTTATGAGCTTCAAAAGAGTGGCAGCACGGGGATAGGCAGGACTGAGAAGGAGGCATAGATGAATGAGTAAGGAGGATTTCTGAGAATGGGGCAAGGTGCTAAGCACAGCAGAAGAAAGTTTGGAGAAGCTTGAAGAATCCCATTTGCTTTAAGTATAGATTGCATAAGAGTGGAAATGGTAGACCAAGTGATACAGTGTTTGTGCCGAAAGGCAGGAGAACTTATTTGTGCTAGTTGCTTTAAGTATCAAAGTGAACAAATGAACCCTTAGCCTGAGCAGGCAAGATGAGAAGGAAGCATATCCTCTGCTTCCTCCTATAGATATGGAACATCCTCACAGTAGACAGGACAGTGAGGTTAGATTGAGATAAAATGCTGTTGTACTAGCCATTATGCCCTAATTATTTACTGAACACATATCAGGCATCATTCCATAGAGCATCTTATTGATTCTTGTTCCAGTCCAAACCTAAGAGATCCTTGTTAACTTTTCAAAAAAAATGAAAATCATCTTTTTTAAAGTGATTAATAGATGTTTTATTTTATTGTATTTATTAAAACAGAAGTCATTGCTTAGAGTACCTGAGGTGGCTTTAAATATTCAATATAAGAGTTTTAGAACTAAAATAAAACCAGACTATGGGGATGAATTTAGCTCTTGGGTTTTCTGGCTAAGATGGACAGCTCTATAGGTTCTATAGTGCTTTCCTTTGAAGAATAGTGTAGAATTCTAAGTTTTCCTGGAATTAGTCCCAGAGAAAAATGTACAGTGTAGCTTCTTATATAAGAGGAACACTGAAAATTTTGTTAGTAACTTTAGTGATTGTTTTTAAGAGGCAAAGACAGGCTGTTGAAATATATTTAGATTCTCTCTAAAGGTAGACATTTAATTCTGTTAGTTTTATTCATTTGTTTATTTGATAGAAACTTAGAAAAATCAAGAAGGGAGGATGAAGTAGAGAGAGAGAGAGAGAGGAGAGAGAGAGACCTGCAGCACTGCTTCACTGCTGACAAAGTTTCCCCTGCAGATGGGGACCACATACTTGAATCCAGGTCCTTGTGCATGGTGATATGTATGTGCAACTAGGTGCACCACTGTCCACTCCACCTCAACCCCTGCCAGGTAGATATTTTAAAGTATAATCCATAAAATTCTTCTATAGAACAGAGGCTGCATGACCCTGATATTTTGCTTTTCGTTGTTAAAACTATCTAATTTAGAGAGAAATTTAGCTAACAATGAGGGATGTTTCTTAGTGTAGTGCATAGAATAATACCCTCCCAAAATGACCACATCCTAATTCCTGAAAACTGTGAATTTGTTACTTATATGACAAATAAGAATAAAGAGAGTTTATCAGCCAATGCTAAAGTAGAGATGTTTCTCAATAATGTCCTGGGTCCATTGAAATCGCAAGTTCCCTTAGAAATGGGAGAAAGAAGTCAGAAGGCTTTGGTTTGACATTACTCCCTTTGAATGTGGAAGAAGGCCAGGGAATGTGAGAGTCTCTAGAAGCTGGAAAAGGCAGTTACATGGAATCATCCCTAAAGCTTCCATTAGAGAGTGTGGTCCTGCAATCACTCAAGTTTTAGCCCTGTAAGAACCTTGTTGAATTTTTAGTCTACAGAAGTGTAGATAGTATATCTATTCTCAAGTCATTAAGTTTGTGGTCATTTGTTGTAACAAAAGTAGAGAGAGAGAGAGAGACTGGAATCTCACAGTTCACAATAACCACCCACCCCCAGTTGCCAATAATGCAGATATTCCATGTTGTTTGATATGTGTGAGCTTCAGTTATCAGACTTGAAGAGATGGTATGTGCCAGGGTACTGGAGATGTTTATAAATCTTGTGAAAAGGAAATGGATGGATTAATCAGAGTTGAGTTCTCATTTAGAATGATCCATTCTAATATTTATAGGTAGGAGTGGTGACTCTGAAAAAACTGAGCAACTTCTACTGTATTCATCCCATGTATCCATAACTTGTTGATCCATATGTAATATGTAACCAAAGATAAAGTATGAACAGTTATTGCCAAAACTTGATAGGTATTTGGTATTTACTGGGTGGATGGATGGAGAGAGTGAAAGGATAAAGATGAATCAGACTGTTGATGCTATTACCCTTTCATTCTCTGTGGGGTTGTGGCAGTGCCAGTGCCAATAGCATACATGATTGTACTGTCTGGAAAGTGCTAGACCCAATTCCTTGAAGTCTAATTGACTTGTCACTGAAGAACTTCTGGTAGCTTTTCAGCCCTCTTCCTATAGCAAGAAGGCTCATAGCTGTTATTCTAGCCGCTATGTTCCATCGCTGGGGAGCCAGAGACGACCCGAATTGCCCCTGCGGCTACAGATAGACTATGACCCACATAGTCAATGACTGCCACCTCTCCAGATTCAAAGGAGGTCTCGAAACTTTACATCAGGCTCAACCTGACGCTGTTGACTGGCTACGGAAGAAGGACAAACGCTAGAAGAAGAAGAAGAATTAGGTATTAACTGTCTAGTAGATGTCACTCAGTAAGTTTTAAGTATTTTTATTATTTTTATAAATACTTGATTATAAAAACAGTTTGCTATGTATATGTTATAATTACAACACACATAGCAGTGAACATATATATTTAAAGAAAAAATTCTATACATATTATGCATATAATAATGAAGTGAACATGTTAAACATTACAGAAATATTTTTCTTGTGCTAGAAATTTGTTAATTTTATTACTATTCTCTGAATATCAACTTTTGTTATTCCCTTATATATTTTCTTCTATTCTATTAATTCTAGGGTGGAGAGATGGCATAATGGTTATGCAAAAAGACTTTGCCCAAGACCCCAAAGTCCTAGGTTCAATCCTTTGTACCACCATAAGCCAGAGATGAGTACTGCTCTGGTAAAAAACAAACCTTGGGAGTTGGCTGGTAGCACAACGGGTTAAGCACACGTGGAGCAAAGTGCAAGGACCAAACTAAGGATCCCAGTTCGAGCTCCGGCTCCCCCCCTGCAGGGGAGTCGCTTCACAGGTGGTGAAGCAGGTCTGCAGGTGTCTTACCTTTCTCTTCCCCTCTCTGTCTTCTCCTCCTCTTTCCATTTCTCTCTATCCTATCCAACAACGAATGACATCAACAACAACAATAATAACCACAGCAAGGTTACAACAAGGGCAACAAAAGGAAATAAATAAATATTTTTTTTAAAAAACCCACTCTAGTTCTTATCTTTATTTATTTTATTTTGTATTATTTATTTTTATTGGGTTGTATTGGTTTTTTTCTACTTTCCTTTGTAGTGTTTAGCTCATTAATATTCTGCATTTCTCTATATAACCAAGAAAACCTTTCTTGCTGTGTGACTTTGGTCTTTTTGTCTGTGCCTGCATTCCACTTCCTTCATTCACTACAGTAAATGAACCAACATTGACACATCATTATCCAAAATCCATTGCTTACATTAGGATTCAATCTTGGTGGTATATACTCTATATGGATTTTAGCGACTATACCTACTACTGGAGTATCATATAAAATATTTCCAATGACCTAGAAAATGCCCAGTATTTTATATTCTCAATTGCTAAATCTGAAAACTCAAGTTCAGGAAGACTATATTTTTTAACTTCTACTAAAAGCTAAGCTCACACAGATTAGTTTCCTTTTCTACTGCTTGCCAGTGTTTATTTTTCCTCCTGTTTAACATTTCTATAAGGACATTGTCTTTTGATATGTCTTTCTTTGGTGGTTTCTAGTTCTCTTTCCATATAATCTCCTACCCATCTATATTTCAATTAAGATCAGCACTCTTGGGAAAGTCAGGCGGTAGCGCAGGGGGTTAAGTACACATGGCGCGAAGTGCAAGGACCAGCATTAAGATCCTGGCTCAAGCCGCTAGCTCTCCACCTGCAGGGGAGTTGCTTCACAAGTGGTGAAGCAGGTCTGCAGGTGTCTGTCTTTCCATTTCTCTCTGTCCTATCCAACAACGATGACAATAATAACTATAACAATAAAAAAATAAACAAGGGCAACAAAAGGAAATAAATAAATTTTTTAAAAAAAGAAATCCCTTTCCTTTAAAAAAAAAAAAAAGATCAGCACTCTGGGCCATCTGGGACTGGATGATCCCTCCCTCCAGGTTAGCTGAATGTTCATTAATTTCTATGTTTATCTGATGGCATCATTCCTGGTTTCAGTGGAATGCCTTCCTCTCTTACTAATATCCATACATTTAGAAGACTTTAAAAAAATATTGAGGGGAGCTGGGCAGTAGCGCAGCAGGTTAAGCACATATGGTGCAAAGCACAAGGGTTGGCGTAAGGATCCTGGTTCAAGCCCCCAGCTCCCCACCATCCTCTCTCGATTACTGTCTGACCTATCTAACAACAGATATGACAACAATAACAACTAAAACAAGCACAACAACACAATGGGGAAAAAATTGAATCCAATGTTCTTAGATCTTCTATAGTGGAAGGATTTTTAAGATCTCTGGTCCACTATTTGCCAGCAAAGGAAGATTTTAAATGTTTGAATAGATTCTTTCAGTCCTTAGCAGTGAATCAAGTCGGTAGGATGATGATGATGTCAATTTCATAGAAAAAACTGACATTTGAAAGATTAAACACTTGGATTAAATTAACAAATGACAATCAAATTGTATCCAGTCTTTTCTATCTAGAGCTACATTTCCATCAAGCTTGCTTCATTCTCCTCCTTAACACCTTTTGACATTTAGTCAACAGTGTTAAAGCTGATTTTCATTTATCTGTTTAGTTGTGATTTATGTTTACTTGTGCAATGGCAATGGGAAAGCTATGTAGATGGCTTTGACCATAGTATTAAGCTCTCCTGAATCTAACACTGACCAAAGTCTTGTCCTCAGCTCTTTAGGAAATTCAGTTGTATCCATTTACATAGAACTAATAATTCCAGGATATGGCTGTATGTTACCAAACCTCACAAGCCAGAATTTCATTATGTCCTCTTTGTCCTTTTCTATGATTAGAGTACTTATATGTTCTAGACTCCATAATCTCTCCAGACAGCAAGCCAGTGGGGAAAATATATCTATGACCAGACCTAAAGCCAGTGAATACTGATTATAGGAAGGTAAGTGACCCAAGAAATTTAAATGACTTTTGTCTATGTAACACCTAGTAATTGAGATTCTGCAATAAAGAAAGGTCAAACAGTGAGCATATACTGAGCATATACAGGCCCCCCCCCATGTCAGGCCCTATGGATACAAAGTTAAGTCTAATACTAACCTGCTCTTGAACTTATATTCTTGTATCTTCTTTCTCCCTTAAACAATGTTAAATCAACACTAGCAAATTCTTTTTTAATATTTATCTGCAAATGCTTTTACTTTCCATATATGGGAAATTGACTTGGTACCTGGTTCATCTTCAGGATTTCCATGATATTCCTCTACTATAGTTATAAGCTCTCTCTTTAAGGAGGTTACTTCATTGACCACTCCTCTCCATGTCTAGGAAGTTCTTTACTGACTGGGTGTCCTCTGTGCCCTCAGGTCTCAGAGCAGTACTTTGTCAGTCATGGCACCAGGAAGTGAAGCTCTGTTGGAGTCAGACCACCTCTGCCTTTAATCGATGGTCCCCAGGACATGATTATAGTTACCTTAGGTTTCCTTGTGTACTTCTTCACAGGCTGATAGTGAGGAAACGCTGACTGTTCATTTTAGTTGTAAAAAAAAAAAAAAAAAAAAAAAAACATCAGAGTTTGGAGTTATTCATGAGCAGAATAACTTCAAAATAACATTACACTTAAGGGTTAAGTTTACCTCCAGATGCAATTAAACTTGTAAATGAAAGTAAATCATAATGTTCTCCCTTCATCAGGACTACCATACCCTAGAAGCTTAGCATGGTCAAGGTCTGGTTTTCATCCTTCCAAGTCAGCTGAATTGAATCCATAGATCTGGACTTAATTTTAGTTTCCTGAGTCACCAAAGCTCAGAAAGCTGGACCATTTAACATAGTCCTGGCCAGGGAGTGTTTGACTCATTTGTTTGTTTGACTCAATGTAGGTAGGTTGGAAAACTTATCTAAATACAATAGTTTGAATGAGGAGAAAGAAGAAATTCACATTTTTATCTAGATAAATGATATACCAGTTTAATATTATGAAAGTGATTAACTTTTGGGGATCCATAGCACATTCTTTTGAGCTGAATGACTAATAGAAACCCCTTGGGGCAGAGCCAAGATGGCAGCTTGGAGACACCTGGTGTGAGCTCTGCAAGGAAGCTGCTTTCAACCTGGGAATCTTGGCTACCAGGTTCCAGATGATACCATAATGCCAATCCAAATTCCTTGGGCAGAGGACCCCACCATGTGTCCTGGTTACCCACCTCCCCATACACTTCCCCCACTAGGGAAAGAGAGAGACAGGCTGAGAGTATGGATTGACCTGCCAACACCCATGTTCAACAGAGAAGCAATTACAGAAGCCAGGCCTTATACCTTATGCACCCACAATGATCCTGGCTTCATACTCCCAGAGGGTTAAAGAATAGGGAAGCTATCAAGGGAGGGGATTGGATATGAAGCTCTGGGGGTGGGATTTATGTGGAAGTATATCTCTCTTACCCTATAGTCCTGTCAATATTTCCATTTTATTAAAAAAATAGAAACCCATTGACTCTCATGGTTTGACTATACTGAGAGCAGGACCACTTACCAAACCAGCCTTCATACCATATGAAAAAGCCTCCAAACTGGAAGGGAAAAAAATTTCCTCAGAAAATAGAATTTCAATAATATAGTAGAAATGGAAGTCAAAGACCTGGGAGCTAGCTCAGAGTTAGAGCATAGGATTTATATGCCTAAAGTCCCAGGTTTAATTCCTGGCATGGCATATGCCAGTGTTGAGCAGTGCTCTAGTCTCTCTCTCTCTCTCTGTTTCTCAATCTCTCTCTCTCCCTCCCTCTTCTCTCTCTCCTTTCTCTCTCCCTCCCCTCCCCCACCCAATTTTCACTTAGAAAAATAAATATTTGTAAAAATGAAAGTCAAAATCAGTCAAGTTATTTTTTTAAATATTTATTTATTCCATTTTTATTTCCCTTGTTGTTTTTATTGTTGTTGTAGTTATTATTATTGTTTTTGATGCCATCATTGTTGGATAGGACAGAGAGAAATGAAGAGAGGAGGGGAAGACAGAGAGAAGGAGAGAAAGATAGACAACTGCAGACCTGCTTTAATGCCTGTGAAGTGACTCCCCCTACAGGTGGGGAGCCAGGGGCTCGAACTGGGATCCTTACGCTGGTCCTTGCGCTTAATCCGCTGCACTACCACCCGACTCCCAAAATCAGTCAAGTTTTAAAGCATATGAAAATGCTTCTTTATGCTTGTATGTGGATAGGGTCCAAGTGGAGGAGGGGTCTCTTTCTCTTACTGATGAGGGTTAGATCCTCCCAGTATTGGAGACAGATTTATTCTCATTCATGAGTACGCTCATTTTATCTGTGTACAAAACTTCTAAAGTGACTCTAAGGTGCCTCCCCCGAACCAGAGTGTTCTAACCTACTGGCTTCCACACAGACTGATAAATTCATTATTGTAATTAATTCTGACATGGGAGTAGGGACTAGGGAGAAACAAGACACAGAGCATCTGTTTCTGGCTTAGTTTCTGAAGGGCTCATTTAAAAAGCTCTGGATACATGGACCTCCAATCTGTGGAGGTCCTAGCACTTGGTTGAGGTGCTGGGGATCTTATCAAGTCACAAAGCTATGTTTGGGGTATTGGTTCATGTCTGTGGAAGAAGTCACCTTTGTGTTGGCTGCATTTCTATTCACTCCATGTCTCAAAACTGCCCCAGTTCCATGGCTGTGATAACCTCAAGAAATCAGTGACAGAAAAAAAATGTGTCAAAGTGAAATCAAGAGACTCGGGCAACAGCAGTCGTTAGAGCCACCCATTTACTTTTCTCAATTACTAGGAATTGTCTTTTCACTAAAACATAAAAGAAGAAGAAAAGAGAGAATTTGCTGTAGTAAGTCCTTATCTGTGACAGAGGGGACAGTGGATCTACATGGAGAATCTAAGAATCCCACACAATTCCTTGAATTTTTTGTGGGTGAGCTTTCAACATTTAATTAAGTGTCATAGGCAGTGGCTTCCTCCACCCACAGAAAAATTCCTTGAAGGAATTCTTGAGACCATCAACATTCAACAGCTGTTTTAAGATTGTTTTAACCTCTCTGAATGATGCTAGGAAATGCTTGGATTAGTGGTCTTGCGCAAGATAGGAACTCTAGAGGGGAAATCAAGTAGCATAACAATCTATATTTGAAGCCCAAGGAAATCTTTTTTAAAAAGGTTTTATTTTTATCGTCATTGGGAAATAGCTGAATGTCATTATACTTGAGTTTAAAGTATATAGTGTGATGGTCTGTTTTGCGTATTTTGGAAAGTGGAATCTTCTTTACATAACCTACTGTTCTAAAACTGCCTTCACATAGCTATAGCCCAGTGGCTGAGTTTAATGAAAAAAGAAATTAGTATTATTCTGTGCTAGGTCAACTACAATATAGGAGACCAAATTCTCTCTCTCTCTCTCTCTCTCTCTCTCTCTCTCTCTCTCTCATTTTTTTTTCCTCCAGGGTTATTGCTGGGGCTTGGTGCCTGCACTACAAATCTACTGTTCCTGTGGCCATTTTTTCAATTATTATTCTTCTTGTTGTTATTGGATAGGACAGAGAGAAAATGAGAGGGGCAGGGAAGATAGAGAGGGAGAGAAAGACACCTTCAGACCTGTTTCACTGCTTGTGAAGCAACTTCCCTGCAGGTGGGGAGCTGGGGGCTCGAACCAAGATCCTGCGTGGGTCCTCACATTTCATACTATGTGTGCTTAACCCACTAAAATAGCAATAGACACCCCAAATTAAATAATACAGTATTATTTCAAGAAGAGAAGTAAAGCACAGTAGTAACTGCATGTGTAAATGTATCTTAATGAAATTAAGTGTTTTCTGAGGTGAAAAATGTATAAGAAGAGTGACACAGGTTTGGACATGCAGATCTCTTTACAGTTTGGTATAAGAAGACTATTGAATTCTTTTTTAAAAGAATTTTTATTTTATTTTATTTATAAAAAGGAAACACTGACAAAACCATAGGATAAGAGGGGTACAACACACAATTCCCACCACCAGAACTCTGTATCCCATCCCATCCCCCTGATAGCTTTTTTATTCTTTAACCCTCTGGAAGTATGGACCCAAGGTCATTGTGGGGTACAGAAGGTGGAAGGTCTGGCTTCTGTAATTGCTTCCCCACTGAACATAGGCATTGACAGATCGATCCATACTCCCAGCCTGCCTCTCTCTTTCCCTAGTGGGGTGGGGTTCTGGGGAATTGGAGCTCCAAGACACATTGGTGAGATTATCTGTCCAGGGATGTCTGGTTGGCATAATGATAGCCTCTGGAACCTGGTGGCTGAAAAGAGAGTTAACATACAAAGCCAAACAAATTGTTGACTAATCATGAACCTAAAGGCTGGAGTAGTGCAGATGAAGAGTTGAGGGGGATCTCCATTTTGTAGATAGCTAGTAGGCATATTTTAGTTATATTCCAAAGGGCCTGTGGCTATACTAGTTTTTTTTTTCTTTCCCCTGAATTCTATCTGCTTTTGTGTCTTATTTGAATTTATTGCAATATTGTTGTTTTGATTAATGTACCTAAAGGAATCTGGCCTCATACAAACATGTGAGTGGACAAAGGAGATGTAGTTAAGAACCCTCTCTGAGAATGATGGGATTGAACTTAGGGAATTGTATGGAGTTGTAACCCTCTTTTCCTATGGTTTTTGTCAGTGTTTATAAATAAAAGTTATTAAAAAATTTAAAAAATAATAAGTTTGGCTGATTGATTTTGTACAAGACAGAAGAGAAAGACCAGAGCACCACCCTATCATACCTGGTGATACAGATCAAACTTGGACTTAAAACACATAAGCCCTGCACTCTCTCTGCTGCACCACTGCCCCTGCTATGACCAGTGCACTTTCTTCAAGCTAAGTTATAGTGCAGAAGGTGAAGCCATTTCATGTTTAGATGCAGGACTCACATGTGCTAGAGTAATGCTCTGGTTCTCTCTTCCTCTCTCTCCTTCTTTCACTTTCATAAATAAATAAACTTTAAAAAAAGATATAATACAATGGCAGAACATTGAGTTAAATACCCAAGAGGCCCCACAATTGACTCAAATGCCATTAACAATAATCTCTGTAGAAAAGGTTTGTAACGCAGGAGCTCCTTAGAGAGGAAGCCTCAAAATCTGGAGATGCTTTAAGATGACTGTCTTTCTAGCATGTTTTTGGTGCTTTTCCACCAGGGGGTCCACAAGTAAGAAACCTAAGCTGTGAGCTCTGAGTGAGGAAGATATTTTAGCCCAAGTATCTGAAGTTTAGCTCTCCTTTCAGACCTTAGTCAAATCACTTTTCAGCAGTGATGCCTGCTGCCATCCTACCAAACAGCAGGCATATATTTCTTCTCTCAGTTTGAATAACATTATTATTACCACCTATCTGGAACATAGTACATGCTATTCATTTTAAATTAACACTGCGAAGTCAGTGAGTGCTGATTGTTAATTCAGCTAATTGAAAATAGGGGGTTTTTTTATAACTCTTTTTTGCTTATTATTCTCACACAAGTGAAAAAAAATCAATTTCCTAATCTGAGGATTGTGGGTTAGCTTTTAGGGGCCCATGAAGCTCCAGAAACTGTAAATGAAATTGTGGAGGGCCAGGAGATGGTGCATGTTACAGCACACAAGGATCCAGGTTCAGACCTCCAGCCCCTACCTGCAGGGGGAAAGTTTCATGATGAAGCAATATTGTCTCTCTCATCCTCTCTAATGCTCTCTCCTTTCAATTTCTGTTTCTATGCAAAATAAATTAATATTTAAAAAGAAATAATAACAGAAAATTCTGTTTAAAAAGAGAGAAAAGAAATTGTAGATATCAAAAAGGGAATTAATAACAACTAAGATAGGTTCTCAATAAACATGTCTGGTCTAGAGGCAGGGGTTTGGGGCTGCTAAACTCAAGCTCAGCTATAATGTAAGGCAGGACTACTCAGGGCAGTCCTTCATACCTTCACCTAAGAAATCAGATCTTCCCTCCATCATACTTGGGCTTTTAGCTATCTCAGTTCTGGATTTACATCCCAATCATCTTATCACCTGTGAAGCTCCAAGGTAGGATCCTCCATTATGTGCAAACCTGTAGTATGTAGCAGGGAACTGGGAGACATGGCTATATGTAGCTCTCTTCATTGGGACAAGCAAGCCAACCTCTAACTCTGGAGCCAGGAGGTTTTGTCTGCAAAAGGCAAATCGTAAATATTTAAGTCTTGCCTGGTCAAAGGGACTCTGTTGCAACCACTCAACTTCATGGGTGCTGCACGATCACAGTCACAGAAGATAGCCACAGCTACGCAGTAAGTGCAGATGTGTCTATGTACAAGTCTGTTTGTGGGAAGAGCAGTGGCTGCTTTGAACCCATGGGCCAGCGTGTGCCAAGCTCTAATCTAATTCAGGGCTCACTGGGACCTAGGAAATCCCCATGAAAAGCTGGGCAGGCCTCTTAGAACTCTGCATCTCACCAACAACATATCTCATTCAGGCTAAAAGAAACAAGCATGCACATCTGAAGGAGCCGGGCAAGCAGCCTGCCCAGTGGCGTGGGCAGGGAAGCAGAGGTGACTGGCTGCCATGGCTCCGGTTCTCACGCACCCTTTATCAGAGACTGTGAAAAAGGTGATTGTTTATACCATCGCAACAAAGGGAGGGGGGCAGGCTCCAACTGTAAAACCCAGATTGCTTCCTGATCTGCCTCTCCGTAATGAGTGACCCTCTTCTTTCTCTGTGCCAGGCAGACGATGAATACAAGGTTCATGGTGTATGATGTCATCAGAGTCTGAGGAACAGTCTCTCAATTGTTCTCTGTCAGATTCTGACTCTGCTGGCTGTGAGTGCAGCTGCTAGACTTCTCTCTACCAGCCACAGCTCAGCTACCAAACAGGCTTTGTCAGCCCCCCTTCCTACACCCTCATCCCCTCTACAGATTTTCCTGGCAGGAAGAAGGCTGGTGGAAGGGGAGGTCTTGGTAGAAACCCATTCCTAAGAGAAAACAAATAGTAGATGCCGAGTCACAGCTTCTGAGAAGCCTAGTGATTTGAAGATACAGAATGGGGTGTCTTTATTTATTTTTTTAATATTTATTTATTTATTCCCTTTTTGGTGCCCTTATTGTTTTTATTGTTGTTGTAGTTATTATTGTTGTTATTGATGTCGTTGTTGGATAGGACAGAGAGAAATCGAGAGAGGAGGGGAAGACAGAGAGGGGTAGAGAAAGATAAACACCTGTAGACCCTCTTCACCACTTGTGAAGGGACTCCCCTGCAGATGGGGAGCCGGGGACTCGAACCAGGATCCTTTTGCTGGTCCTTGTGCTTTGTGCCACCAGCGCTTAACCCACTGTGCTACTGCCTGACTCCCCCTTTTTAAAAATTTATTTATTTCCCCTTTTGTTGCCCTTATTGTTTTTTTATTGTTGTTGTAGTTATTGTTGTTGTTGTTAATATTGTCATTGTTGTTGGATAGGACAGAGAGAAATGGAGAAAGGAGGGGAAGACAGAGGGGGAGAGAAAGTTAGACATCAGCAGACCTGCTTCACTGCTTGTGAAGCGACCTGCAGGTGGAGAGCCGGGGCTTGAACCCGGATCGTTACACCGGTCCTTGTGCTTGTGCTTCGCGCCATGTGCACTTAACCATCTGAGCTACTGGCCAACCCCAGGGGTGTCATTAGACTGTTCAACTTACACATCAGAATTTTAAACCTTGGCCAATTCTTAGGCTTGCTTCATTTCTTTTTTATTATCCATTCATAAAAAGACAACTTTCGGGCGTGGGTAGATAGCATAATGATTATGCGAAGAGACTCTCATGCCTGAGGCTCCAAAATCTCAGGTTCAACCCCCAGCACCACCATAAACCAGAGCTGATCAGTGCTCTGGTAAAAAAAAAAAAAAACTTTTCTCACCTGGAAGTCTTAAATCCCAAAAGCAGTCGAGTTACTACTTTGTCTTCTCTCTCTTTTTTAGGGGGATTGATAAATTATATATTTCTTTTCTTTTTAAAATTATTTTATATCAATTAATTAATTTACTAGCGACAAAGAAATTGAGAGGGGAGGAAGAGATAGAGAGGAGAGGGATAGAGAGACACTTGCAGCCCTGATTCACCATCCATGAAGCTTTCCACCTGCAGGTGGGGACCAGGGGTTCAAACTCAGGTACTTGCACCCCATTCTGTGTGTGCTTAACCAGGTGTACCACCACTTAGTCCCTGTATTTATTTTCCTTTTCTTTAGTAAGTTGCCATTTTTCTTCCAGTCATGCATGGAATAGGGACTGGAAAGAATTTTAATAATTGCCATTTTTTCTCTTCAAGAAGCCTGTTCTATCCATATCCTGCTGAGACTGAGTCTTGATCTTTCCTCCTTGGGTTGATCTCTTATGTCAGAGTATAATCAGGGCCTTTCCAGTTGCTAGATCCCAGGCTGCATGCCACTGCGCCAGAAGCTGATAAGACTGGAGACTATACCCTGACCAAGCAGGTCACCTCTGATGACACTGGCATTTTTAGTAGCAACTCCCCTAAGCTGCCACTACAACTTCTTCAGCAGAAATTCCTCAGGCATGCCAGGAATGAGATGCTGGATGAATAACTAAAGAGACCCTTGTCTAAACTGGGTAGAAAATGCAGGCGAGGGCTCTGGATTCACAGAAGGAGGAGGGGAGCAACCTTTTCTGAGAGCTTGCTATATATCAAGCTCAGCACAGGCACCATCCAGGTGATCTATTTGTCTGGTCCTAAATTGATCCCTTAAAAAAAAAAAATCTTTGCCACGTGTACAACCCAGATTCATACCACAATGAAGGAAGCTTTGGTGTTGTAGTCTCTCTCATTCTCTCTCTGCTTCTACCTTTTGAGAAAACTCTTATTTATTGACACAAATGTGGGAGAGGGAGCCCTGAGTAGCACCAGGGCAAGTTCCATGAATGATGGAGTGATATTATAGTGTCTTTGCTTTTCTTTGTCTCTGTCAGAAATTTAAAAAATTAAGAAGCTGGCCTGGAAGAAGTCTAATCATGTATGAACAAGGCCCTACCACTGCAACAAACTAAGACAAGGTAGAACTTAAACTAACCCTATAGGACCCAGGAGAAGTTTTATGTAGATAAAGTTGTTCTAAATGCTTTCATTACTATAAAAGGAACTCTTTAAAAAAAAAAAAAAAAAAAAAGAACACTTATGGGGGGAGTAATGGCTTACAGTAAATACAGTTGTTGATCTATGTGTAAAATTTCTCAGTTTTCTGCAAAACACTCTCACCCCCTAGTCTAGGTCCCCCTCTGCCATCATGCACCAGGACCTGAAAGCAAATCACCCACCATCACCCCTAAGTCCTTTGCTTTAGTGCAATACACCAAAACCCAGTCCACATTCTTCTTCATGTTTCCCCTTTCTGTTCTTATTTCTCAACTTCTGTCCATGAGTGAGATCATCCTATATTCATTCTTCTCTTTTTGGCTTATCTCACTTCATATAATGCTAGAAGGAACATTTTAACTACAGTCAGAAACTGGAAGAAAAGATATCAGAACAAACAAAGAATCTAAGAAATAAAATAAAGAAAGAAGCTGACAATAATGGTCTAGGCACAAGAACTGCTAAGTCTTTGGCTGCTTAAATTTAGCATTAGGATTCATAAATGTCTGAATTCTAAAACTGACCAAATTAAGGGCCTAAAACACAAATATCACTTCACTGGTTACTTAGTTTCTTTTGATATAAAATGGCAATAGCCTCAGCAATAATAATTATGCCTATTCTGGCTTAACGATCATAAATCTTAAAACTGTGATCCAGCTTAAGCCGTGCAGATTCTCAACATAAATCTGCTTTCATAATAGCTTCAGAATAGCGTGAAATCAGCATATTGCTAGAGGAAGAGAGGAAGAGGTGATTGACATGTGCCATGTGTATTCTGAAGAAAGTCTTCAAAATGTCCCCACCAAGAGGTTAACAAAGTCATCTGCATGACCCTTTACAAGCTAAGCAAAGGTGATTTGCAGACCCTTTTAGACCCATGCTGAATCACCTGTAGAAGTCATCAGGCTGATATTCATTGTGAATTTATGAGAAGACGTTATACCTGTATATTGTAGATAGCAGTAAACACACAGCAAGTTGCTCTTGGTAGCAGAAGGCTAAACTCTTTTGAGTTCTGCATTTCCTTGAAATCTGTCAAACTGAATGGTCAGTTTCCCAGAGCTGATTTTACCTGCTTGACCAGTCCTCTGGAGAAACCAACCATCACTGTTCTAAGAGGATAACTCCAAAACAACATATCAGGTTCTGAGACTGGCTCACAACCACATAGGATTCACTTACTGAGTCTGCCAACAGACAGGAGAAGAGAAAGGGTGGGGGCAGGCTAGGGTATCCCCCAAGCAGTGCTGAGAGGTAGGGCAGAGGAGCAGTGGACTGGGTCTTATTCATGGTTAAGCATCCACAAGAAGTAAAGTTGTCTTCTCTGTGCTATCTAGTTCAAGTGCAGACCAGGAACAAACTTGGCAGCTGTGGTGCGAGCTTGCCTGTATGGCTCAGCTACAGGAGTTCACTGCCAGCAGACAGACCCCTGTGTGTAGGTGGCAGGCTATGCCCTTGGGCAAGGCTTTCTGGGCAAGGAGCCCTTGCCTGAAAACAGCAGCAGCAAGTTCAAGGCTAAGACTTAAAACCAAGAGTATGTGTCCTCTTTTGGGTGCCTGGCATGCCCTGGGGGCCTTCTCCCTTTCTCAGAAAGACACCATTTGCTTATTTTTGTAGTAAAGCATCAAAACTCTGTTACTAGAGGGCTTTTGCATCCCATTCTTATTGGCTGAATGTGTGTGAGACCCAGATCTGCCAGCTAGCCCGTACTCCAGATTTCTGTAGTCTGCTTGTGTGAAAAAGGCTGAATGGGGGCTGACACCCAGGGTTACAGGAAGCCAAGCTATCCTTGTCCCCCAGGCTTGTGCAGGAAGGGAACTGCTTTGATTCTCATTTGAACCTGCAGTTGGAAGCCAGGTTATGTTAGCTCAGCCACCTACCCTGTCAGCTTTTTTGTACAGATGGAAAAGGAAAAAGACAGGAAAACTAGGAACTGGATTTTGGGCCCACCTGGGAGTCATCCAAGGTCCCCAAATCTTCCCACCCCCACAACAATGGGGTCCTTAAACTTCTAGAACAAAGCCCTCAGTGGGTCTTCATTCTTCTCTGTTGCTTCAAGGTAGCAAGTCCAGCAGTACTGGAGTCCCAGAGGCTACTCTTCTGTTTACAGAGCTGGCTTTAGCATGTCAGCTGCCAGAGTGAAGTTTACCCCGATTTATCTGTCTCAGATTATTTCCTCCCTAACAGACAAGCCAAGCTCAGTCCTTTTAGGACCCCTAAATCAGCCCTTCTGGCACTGAGCCCTTGAGATCTTGGGACTCTCATTGCCTGCCCACATTGCCCACCATAAGGACCCTGAACACCATGTCCCATTCCCTTGATCAAGCTGTGCCTGCAGTCCCCAAGACTGCTCATCTGTGTCTAGACATTTTAGCAGAGTGAGCTCATGCCTGGAGCAGGGAATCAAACTGCCTCAGAAACCAGGGATTTCCCATCCTCATTTTCCTTGCCCCTCCCTGCCAAGCTATCCTATGGCCCTGCTAACAAGTCCCCATACTCTTCCCTGCTCTCTAGGAACCCCCTATGGCAAGGGCCTCAGGGCCCAGGCAGTCCTACCGCTGCCCCCTTGCCTCCACACCTGTGCTGGCACTGAGAAGCCTATCCAGGTGCCAGGGGCAGGGCCTTGCCAGTTTAAAGTCAAGCATGAAATTACAAATTACCCATTAAGCATTACAACTCAAACTTGTACTAAACCTATGAGAGCTGGGGGAAAGTGGCTTTTAGATAAAACAATTGTAAAGGAGAGTCCTAAAGGTGTTTTTTTTTTAATGTTTTACTATTTATTTATTTTTATTTTATTTTATATTACTAACAGAGAAACAGATTAGATCACTGTTCAGCTTTGGTTTATGATATTGCAGGGGACATTGCCCAAGAGCCTCAGGCATGTGAATATATTTGCAGAACCACTATATAATCTCCCCAGCCTTATAGAACTTTTTAAAACTACAGGTCAGACTAGAATTCCTTTTTGGCAGCTGGGACTCCAGGTGATAGCTCACCTGGCTGGGTCCCTGCCACCCTGTACACATGGCCCAGCACCAAAAAAAAAAAAAAGAAAGAAAGAAAGAAAGAAAAAAAAAGAAGAAGAAGAAAAATAGGGTGAGGCAGTGGCATATCTGGTAGAGGACACACATTACCATGCTCAAGAACCTGGGTTCAGGCCCCTGGCCCCTATCTGCAGGGAGGAAGCTTCTCAAGCAGTAAAGTAGTGCTACAAGTCTCTCTTTCCTTTCCTCCCAGTCTCTCTCTAGCTTTATCAAAAAGGGTGAGAAGAAAAAACACAAAAAAGGGTCTAAAAAGCGGGGGGGGGGGGGGGACTAAGAAAAAGAAATTAAGATACAAGCTAATAAGAATGACATTAAGTCTGTGGCTGCTTAAATTCAGCACTAGGGGATCAGAAACTTTCCCTTCACCTCCTGCTTGCCCCAGAGGGATGCCAAGCTTGCGACTCTGTGGGGTGCTCTCAGGTACACCCAGAAGGGGAAAGGACATCACCCAGTAGGATGGTCAGCAGAAAGAGCAGTGAATCCTTACAGTAAAGCTCAACAAGAAGATGGGCTTGCCAGGGAAACTGAGAGAGGTAACAAGGTGGCAGGGCAGTGGCTGAGAGGTGGAAGCACCCCCAAATCTGGAGGGAAAGAACCTGCTGATAAATGTTCCAGAACTGAGGAGTCCTGAGGGGGACAGACAAGGCAGCAGCAGACACAGGCTCCAGTGGTCCTCCTGGTTTGCACTGCCCTGCCCACGTGCAGAGGCCCAGTCTCCAGCTTTTCCATTCCATGGGATGTTTTGCCCACCACTTCTTTCCCCAAGATGAACTCAGCCCTCCTAGTTGCTGTGGGCAGAGCTGGGCTTTAGCGCTTCTCCAGGCTCTGATCTGAACATAGTTCAGGGTGGAAGAATGAGAATGATTATAAAGCTTCCATGGGTTGAGTCAGTACAGCTGGGCCTTAAAATGTTTGTTTCTTGATTGTTCTTTATAATTGTTCTTATGTTCATGTCTGAGGCACCAAGGTCCCAGGTTCAATTCCCAGCACTGCCATAAGCCAAAGTTGAGCAGTGTTTCTCTACCTCTCTCTCTCTCCCTCCCCTTGTGTATATTATTTTCTGTATCTCTCTCATTAAAGTAAATAAAATATTTTTAAAAGAATCTTATGTATAGTTCAGCACTAATATTCAAGGTCTTTCCTATGATAAATAGTCTTTCTTGGTCTGTCTAACTCATTGTCCTTAAACAATGCTGTTTCAACACACACACAGAGTCAAAAATCAAAATTTGAAAGCAAGATTTCCACTCCCCCAAAACTTAACTTTTTTTCTGAACCCTAGGCCATCATTTTCATTCACATAGAGACACCACAGTTTCTTCTATTTCCACAGCACCTCCCATGCAGTGGTATACCACATTCATGGCACCACAGGTACCTTGCCCTGTGAGTAAGCTCTCTGTCCCCAAAACCAAAACACTAAATAGCCTGGCAGATAGCTGTTTACCAGAAGCTGTTTGGATAACATAACAGTCGATAACACATATTTTTGTATGGTATACACTATATAATTATAATAAAGTAAATTAGATAAAATATCTACAGTACTATATTTATCAATGCCATAAGTTTATATCAATTGACTACAGTAAAATTCTGTATTTTATTGGGCAACTGAAACCCTGGTTTAATCAGTCACACACACGCATATGTAAAGTTGGGTTGCTTCTGCTTTTATTTATTTATTTATAATTTTTCCCCCCCTGCCACCTGGGTTATTGCTGGAGCTCAGTGCCTGCACTACGATTCCACTGCTCCGAGTGGCCATTTTTTTCTTTTATTTTTTTCTTTATTTTTTATTTGACAGGACAGAAAAAAATTGAAAGGCGAGAGGAGAAAGAGAAAAAGACACCTACAGACCTAATTTACCACTCATGAAACAGACCCCCTGCAGGTGAGAAGCAGGGGCTCAAACCTGGGTCTTTGCACATAAGTGCACTTAAACCAGGTGTGCCACTGCCTGGGTCCCCCCTTTTTTTTCTTTTAAAGCTTTATTAATGAAACAGATGAATGAAGAGGTGGGGGAGAGAAAGAGAGAACCAGAGCATCTCTTTGGCGAATGTGGTATTGGGGATCAAACTCAGAACTTAATACTTGAGAGAATCTGACACTCTAGGCTTACTGATTTCAGGACACATCTTCCTCGAGTGGTAGAGTATGCTGGCCCAACCTCGCTCTGGAGAATGGGGCTGTTCTTAGCATTGTTGATCCTCATAGGGGACAAGGCCCTATAGAGGCCCACAAAGGGGTTCACTATGTTGTTCCTGATGGAGATGACCAATAACAGTGGAGACAGGGATCTGTTAGAGGTCTATGCCCATCATGTCTATATGAGGATCCCAGGATTCTCTGACAGGGCCCTGGGGGGGGGGGGGTGGCCTGATAGTAAGCAAGAGAGCCATCATTAAAGTGTGCCAATCTCTTGCCCTTATCCAGCTTTTGTAGTCCTTACTTTGTCTGGCGAGGTTAGCCTTGGAGTGACTGAGGGAAGTGAAATAGGAAGTAGGTAAGGAAGGTATCTAGGTCTAAGTGGAAGCTATTTTAAAATATTTTTGTTTGTTATTGGTTGAGAGGGGTGGGGGAGATAGAGACCGAGAGACACCTGCAGGCCTGCTTCACCATTTATGAAGCTTTCCCCCTGCAGGTGGGGACCCGGGGCTTGAACCTAGAACCTTGTGCACTATAATGTGCACACTTAACCAGGTGCACCACCACCTGGCCCAGAAACTATTTTATTAGGCACTTTATGGTGTCATTTTTAGGTCTGTCTACTTGCTTGCTGTACTTATTGAATCACTGCAAACTGTTGTGCACTTTTTGCTTTAAGGTATATATATTCCCCTAACTTACGGATACATGTGTACATGAACCCTATCTCATGGGCCCTGGTCTATATTTAGGTGCTGAGACTTTGTTAGGAAGTGCACCACCTGAAATGGAATTAAGGAGTCCTATGAGCTAAGAAAGTTCTCCCCAGAGTATTGAAGCTGGAGGGTTTACATCCCATGCCTGGAGTTTCTGGACACAGTCCAGAGTGAAACATGTCAAGGTGGTGCTGGTTGCATTGATTAGGTTGAGATCAATAGATGCAGTGTCAATTCGCATAGATCAAAAGAAGTATGCAGGAAAGCAAGCCCCACAGCAGATGTTCCAGGACTGGGAGAAATACGGGTTTTATGGAGAATGGGGAAAGTTCCTGCTGTCTTAGAGTTTAAGAAGGCAATAAATAGTTGTTATTATTATAACCAAGATATTTGGAAATTTTGTTGACTTTGAAAATCCCGTTATTAGGATTTGCTGTATCATATAATACCTCACCACAATTTATGTCCTTTAATGCTATTTACATATAGCTATATCTTCTAAAGTGACATAACCAGTAGCTTCTGTCCTTGCTGGTATAAGATTATAGGTGATTTTATATTTCAAAGAAAAAGTCATTATTAGGAATGTATTAACAATTTAAGCCTACTGTTAGAATTCAATCAGGTTACCAATTTGAAGTCTTACATGCCTAGATTGAAGAAATATATACTCAGAACTGTGGTCTATCCATCAAAATGTTTGAGACATTCAATCCAAATTTTTTCCCTCTCATACTGATCAAATAGTGATTTGTAAGACTATAAGTTCATAGGAGTGTATATTAACATTCCTGTCACCAAAAGTCTGGTTCCTACCTCATTACCCCCACAGTGAAGCTGAACATCTACCCTCACCCTTCATCCAAAGATTTTTACTTAGGTACAATACTCTAAACTAAGTCAGAGTCTGCTTTAAGTTTCCATTTTTGTTCTTTTTTCTCAACTTCTGTTATGAGTGGGATCATCCCATACTCATCTTTGTCTTTCTGACTTAGCTCACTTTACATCATTCCTTCTAGCTCCATCCAAGATGGGTTGGAGAAGGTGGGTTCATTATTTAATAGCTGCATAGTATTCCATTGAGTTTATATACCAAAACTTTTGTCAGTCATCCATCTGTTGTCGGGCACCTGAGTTGCTTCCAGGGTTTGACTATTACAAATTGTGCTGCTAGGAAAATAAGTGTACCCATAGCTTTTTGGTTAGGACTTATGGAGTCCTTAAAATATATCCCTAGGAAATTAATTACTGGATCATATGGAAGGTTCATTTCTAGCCTTGTGAGGGTTCTCCAGACTGTTTTCTATAGAGGTTGGGCCAATTTACATTCTCACCAATAGCGCGGGAGGCTTCTTTTGTTCCAACAACCTCTCTAGCATTTGTTGTTGCTGTCATTTTTGATGTATGACATTCTCCCAGGGGTGAGATGTTATCTCAATGTTGTTTTTATTTGCATTTCTCTGATAATCAGTGTCTTGGAGCAATTTTTCATATGCCTGTTGGCCTTTTGTATCTCTTCTGTGGTGAATATTCTGTTCATATCTTCTCCCCATTTTTTGAGGTCATTTGTTTTCTTGTTGCTGAGTTTGGTGAGCTCTTTATATTTTTGGTTATTACCCTCTTCTCTGATATATAGTATGTAAGGATCTTCTCCCATACTGTGAGGGGTCTCGTTGTTTGGGTGATGTATTCTTTTGCTGTGCAGAAGCTTTTCAATTTGATGTAGTTCCATTGATTTGTTTTTTGTTTTTTTTTTTTAATTTTTTATTTAAGAAAGGATTAATGAACAAAAACATAAGGTAGGAGGGGTACAACTCCACACAATTCCCACCACCCAATCCCCATAACCCACCCCCTCCCATGATAGCTTTCCCATTCTCTAGCCCTCTGGGAGCATGAACCCAGGGTCGTTGAGGGTTGCAGAAGGTAGAAGGTCTGGCTTCTGTAATTGCTTCCCCGCTGAACATGGGCGTTGACTGGTCGGTCCATACTCCCAGTCTGCCTCTCTCTTTCCCTAGTAAGGTGTGTCTCTGGGGAAGCTGAGCTCCAGGACACATTGGTGGGGTCTTCAATCCAGGGAAGCCTGGCCAGCATCCTGGTGGCATCTGGAACTGCAAACTCTAGTGTACTTCTGCTTTCAGGTATATATTTTGCAGTAGTTTATGGATATGTGTGCACATAAGCTCTCTCTCACAGAAAATGGTGTATATCTAGGTTATGGGACTTTGTTAGAAAGTGAACTACCTGAGATGAAATTAGAGTGTACTATAAAAGGAAAGGTCTCACCCGAGTAATGAAGCTGAAGGGTTGTCATTCCACACGTGAAGTCTCTGGATACAGTCTGAGGTGAAGCATGTTGAGGTGGCAATCGTTGCGTTGGTTAGGTTGTGATCGGCGGATGCAATATTATTTGGTTTGGATTGGGAGATGCATACAGGAAAGTGGGCCCTATCCAAGGGTTCCAGGACTGGGGGAAGTAGGGGCTCTATAGTGGAGATGTGAGGTTCCTGCTGTCTTAGGGTTCAAAAAGACAATCGATAGTTAATATTATCATCACATTATTTGTTAAATGGGTTAACTTTGAAAAATCCCTTTGTTATGGTTTGCTGTACAGTATCCAGTATCTTGTATATAGCTGTGCTATTGGATGCTTCTAATCTACTTGGTCTAGGCTTTTGAGAGAGTCCGCATATCAAATACATAGCCTATATATTAAAAAGATTCAGTTTATCTTTTGAGAAACTTTGAGACATACAATTGATTTCCCCCCTCTCATATTAATTAACTACTGATTTATATGTCTACATTTTGCTAGGAGTGTACATAAACACCATTCCCACCACCAAAGGACTGTGACCCATCCCTCCCGCCCACTCCCACCCCCCACTGGCCCAGGAAGCTGCATGTCTACCCCTCACCACTGGGTTTTTACTTTGGTGCCCTACTTACAATTTGATCAGGTCCTGCTTTTAGTTTCCCTTTCAGATCTTCTTACTCAACTTCTGTTGATGAGTGGGATCATCCCATACTCATCTTTATCTTTCTGACTTAGTTCACTTAACATAATTCCTTCTAGCTCTGTCCAAGATGGGTCAGAGAAGGTGGGTTCATTGTTTTTGATAGCTGCATAGTATTCCATTGTGTATATATATCACAGCTTTCTCAGCCACTCATCTGTTGTTGGGCACCTGGGTTGCTTCCAGGTTTTAGCTATTATGAATTGTGCTGCTATGAACATAGGAGTACACACCTCTTTTTGGTTGGGTGTTATGGAGTCCTTGGGGTATAACCCCAGGAGAGGAATTACTGGATCATATGGAAGGTCCATGTCTAGCCTTCTGAGAGTTTTCCAGACTGCTCTCCACAGAGGCTGTACCAATTTACATTCCCACCAGCAATGTAAAAGGGTTCCTCTGTCCCCACATCCTCTCCAGCATTTGTTGCTGCTGTCCTTTTTGATGTATGCCCATTGATTTGTTTTTGATTTAGTCTTCCATGCAATTGGGTTTGTGTCATCAAAGATGCCCTTGAGGTTTAGATGGAAAAGTGTTCCACCAGTATTTTCCTCTATTTGATAGTTTCTGGTCTAACATCCAGGTCCTTGATCCATTTGGAGTTGACTTTTGTTTCTGGTGAGATAAAATGGTTCAATTTCATTCTTCTCCATGTTTTAACCCAGTTTTCCTAGCACCATTTACTGAAGAGAGCCTCCTTCTTCTATTTAATATTTTGGGCCCCTTTCTGGCAAATTAAACATCCATAAGTGTGGAGGTTTATTTCTGGGCTTTCAATTCTGTTCCACTGGTCTGTGTATCTATTTTGTTCCAGTACCAGGATGTTTTGATTATGATGGCCTTATAATATAGTTTGAGATCTGAGAGTGTGATGATGCCTCCATTTCTGTTTCTTTTCCTGAAGATTGTTTTGGAGATTCTAGGTAAAATGACTGTAATTTTTGTTCTATTCTCTTAAAGAAATTTGATGGGACTTTGGTGGGTATCACATTAAATTGCATGTGGCTCTGGGTAGAATATTCATTTTGATGCTGTTAATTCTTCCAATCCATGCGTATGGGATATCTTTCCATTTCTTTAAATCATTTTACATTTCCTTGAACAGCAACTCATAGTTTTCTGTATACAAGTCTTTCACTTCTTTGATCAGGATTATTCCTAGATATTTTACTGATTTTGCTGCAATAGTGAATGGAATTCTTGATATCCTCTTCTTCGGACTTAGTGTTTGCATAAAGAACTGCTACTGATTTTTGTATATTAGTTTTATAGCCTGAAACCTTACTACATTGCCTAGTGATTTTCCGAAGCTGTCTGCTGGATTCTTTAGGTTTTTCTATGTATACTGTCCTCTGCAAAGAGTGAGGGTTTGACTTCTTCCCTTCCAATCTGTATTTGATTCCTTTCTCTTACCTGATTGCTATGACAAGAAACTTCAATACTATGTTGTAATTAATGGTGATAGTGGACAGCCCTGTCTAGTCCTGGATCTGAGGGGGAATGCTTTCAGCTTCTCTCTGTTGAGTATGATATTGGCTGATCTCTAACTTTCTTATCTTAGAATGAGGAGGGAGAGCTAGGCTGGTGATAGACCTTAGCACCCTTTATGACTTCTCTCTAGGACCACCAGATGTCGCCACTCCTGCTGAGCTTGCTGATCTGAAGCCACTCATAATATGGTAAGTAATGGGCATAAGACAAGAATGTCAAGAGACACTTAAAAAGTCCTTTCATGTTCCTAATGGCTGTTTGATGCCTGACAAGCCCAAGAACACTGTTAGAAACAAGACTATTATCCCATGAACAGGATACAACAAAGTTTTTTTCCCCAACTTTAAATGAATGGGCAAAGAAAGAGCTATCATAAATTGTGTATGCATAAGGGGCAGACATCTCTTCAGAAATGAATCAGTAGGCTAGAGAGATAATATACTGGTTGCCCAAAATGACTTTCATGCCTAAGCAGCTGAGATTCCAGGTTCAGTCCCCAGCACCACCATAAACCAGAGCTGAGCAGTATTCTGGTTAAAAAATAATAAAGGGTGCTGAAATAGCTCACTTGGATAGTGTGCTGCTTTGCTAATGTGCATGACCAGGTTTGAGTGCAGCCCCCAATGCATTGAAGGAAGCTTTGGTGCTATTCTCTTTTCTCTCTCTCTCTCTCTCTCTCTCTCTCTCTCTCTCTCTCTCTCTTCTTCTCCTCCTTTTCTGTCTCTACCTAAAAATTTAATTAATTAAAAATATTAATATCTTTAAGTAATCAACAGTCACAGACTTACACACAGATCAGAGTCTGTCCAAAGTTCCTGCAGAGCCCTGCCTGGGCTAGTCACAATATTTTAGGTTCCCTGTTGGAGTGGAGGGTAGTCTCGCAAGGGTGGAAATGGATGGACATGGAGGAGATATGAAGAAGCCTAAAAAGTCCTCCCTCCAAGGATGACCCAGAAGATCCCTCCTATTCTTTTAGTATGGGAGCCCACACATTCATTCTCTACTTGCTTCCATCTATTCAAACGTGAAATCAATGCATAACCTAACTCACATCAGCAGGACTTACAAATGCAGGAGACTAGGAAAGGGAAAATTATCTCAAGAGAGTTCAAGAGAACTACACATCTATTTGCAACCATCCTGGATAGAAAAATGTCAACTTGAGCAGACTTAGCTCTATAAATCTAGTCTTTTAAGAAAGAGGAGTCCAAGAACCAAGAGCCAACCAACTCAAGAGTAGAGTCAATGAGGAAATAGGAGAAATACCAGCACCAGCACCTTCCATTTTAGTACTTAGAGAAGTTGTATCTAAAGGTTGGTACCATGGACAAATCATGTTCTAATAGCTAACTAACTTCCTGTCACAATATGCCTTCTGGAATTTTAAAAAGCAGATAGATAGTGGGTCAGGCGGTAGCCAGCAGGTTAAACGCGCATGGTGTAAAGCGCAAGGACCGACATAAGGATCCTGGTTCAGGCCCCCGGCCCCCACCTGCGGGTGGGGGGTCACTTCATGGGAGGTAAAGCAGGTCTGCAGGTGTCTATCTTTCTCTTCCCCTCTCTATCTTCCCTCCTCTCTTGATTTCTCTCTGTCCTAATCCAACAGCAGCAATAACAACAATAATAATAATGACAACAAGGGTAACAACAAGGGCAACAAAATAGGAAAAATGGCCTCCAGGAGCGATGAATTCATAGTGCAGGCACCGAGCCCCAGCAATAACCTGGGAGGCAAAAAAAAAGCAGATATACTTAGGTAGCTACTTTTTTTTTCATTGTTTTTGTTACTGCTGCTAGTTAGGACAGAGAGAAATTGAGACGGGAAGACAGAGGGGTGAGAGAAAGATAGACATCTGCAGACCTGCTTCACCTCTTGTGAAGTGGCCCCCTGCAGGTGGGGAGCCAGGGGCTCAAACCAGGATCCTTGTGCTGGTCCTTGTGCTTTGCACCATGTGTGCTTAATCAGGTGCATTACTGCCTGACCCCTAGATAACTACTTCTTAGAAAGTGGTGTCCTGGAAATGCTCAAGAGAGGTGCTTTTGGAATTCTGGAAAGGGCAGGCTAACCAAGCTCACACATCCAGTTAGTCACACAGATGTGCATCTGGCCACTTAAAGTATAAAGAAATTTATCCTAAATGGCATAACCATTGGTTATACCTTTTCCATTTAAGATATGTGATGTGTTCACTTCCCCTCCTCTGCTTTCTCCTAGCACTTGAACCTTCTGTCCTGACTCTTCGGTCTTGGGTTAGCCTTTTGCTTCTCCCTCTTTGAGCTTCATGGAGGAGAGATGCTATAAAATTGCTCCCTGGTGCTCAGCACCCAGAAAACAGGGACACATATGTAGACAGGACCATCTAGAGTGAGTGGAGACTGTGGCTTCCTTGGCAGACTTGTCTTCCGAAATGTGCCTGCTCTGTACTTACAAAATAGTTAATCCTTCCTGCATGTCTGAATGGCTTTGTTTTGGGAGAAGAGTAAACACAAGAGGGAGCAAGTTATTCCTTGTATCTGGATGGCCCCCAGAGCCAGGCTGTTATGGTCAGGATTCTGACTTTGCTCTTCAGATTGTTCTGAGATAAGAGAGAAGTGACTTCCTCAAATAAAAGAGGATTGTCCTCAGATGAAAAGGGTCCCAGTATAAACTCATAGAGAGAAAAAAGAAAAAACTAGAACTCCTTCCCCTGACCCACTCCTGGACATATGGGGCCTTGCCATTCCACTATGGCTGTGGGTCCTAACCAGGGCATTCCCAGTTTTCCCTCAGTTTAGATAGGGCCCCTTTCCTCTCTCCTTCTCCCCTTCCCCTTCCCATTAGTGAGGCAGTTTTTCTTGTACTTCTTCTTTTTTTTAATTTAGTATAAGAAAGAGAGATAACTTATCTGCTTGGTGAAGTGTACACTTCCCCATGTACAAATTTTGATGTGATCCCTGGAAGCACCATGGATGGCACCAGGGGAGGTCCATGGATGGTGGACTGGTGCTGTGATGCCTCTCCCTTCTGCCTTTTCCTCCTTCATTCCTGTCTTTTAGACAATAAAAGAATTAAATATTGGACTAAAGAGGCATATCAGTGGTATCATATATGCACAAGGCCCTGGGTTCATTCCTTGGTGGCACATGAAAAAGAGAGAGAGAGAGACTTTCTGTGTAGCTAGTGCTGTGAACACAGCTATGACAGACTGGTGTGGGGTCTTCTGCACAAATGTCTAACTATGAAAGAAACTGAAAGTTCTGACTAGTGATAGGGATATTGGCTTGTCCAATTACAACATGAACTCTACCTCTTCGTTTCCTTCTGCACACACTCCCCCACAGCCAGTATTCATATTACTAGAAAGCTAGAGTTCTAGAGAGTGACCATCCTAAGTCGTTGAAATCTCCATATCATGTGTTTTGTTGCTGTCTCATCTCTTCTTTGAGCTCTGACCATGAACTGAGACTGCAATTGGGATGGAAAAGAGTTTCACATTCTATCCCCTGCCCCCTGGGGTCTGGGGTATAAGGACCAATGAGAAGAAGTCAGACATACCTGTCTCCTTTGATCCTGTCTTTTTGATCTCACATCTGTCGTGACTGCCCAAACCCACATATCATGTCTTCATTCCATGGATGCTGTGGTAAAAGGCTGGACAGCACAGAAAGGGGAGTTCAAGGTAAAATTCAGACTTGGCCAAATCACCCCCATTCACACACTGACACACAAGTGATTTAGTTCCCAGCCCAAGGTAAGCTCCTGTTTTCACCACACTTGTGGTCTCTAAACTTGAGGCACATGTCTGTTATCTTTGCATGATAATTGCTCAACTTAAATCTATGTTTTCCTGACCAAGATGTGAAATAAAATACTCAAAGATTACTTCAGATGGCATCTTTTAATCTCAGGGGAATGTGGAGTCCCAATATAGAAGACCCAGTAGCCTGCAACCTGGCATCACTGTGTGGATGCTAGATTAGAGTAAAAAGAGTGGTGTAAGAACAGCCTCATTTACTGTGCTCCACACTGTTGGATTTTTTTTTTTTTTTTATAAAAAGGAAGCATTGACAAAGCCATAAGATAAGAAGACCTTTCCTTTCATAGTATTTTCTAATTCCATTCCAGGAGGTTACTTCCTAACAAAGTCCCAAAACCTAGATATAGACCAAGTCCCATGAGATAGAGCATATGTTCACATGTATCCATAAATTAGGACACAATATATACCTGAAATCAAAAGTACACAATAGTCTATAGTGAGTCAGTATAAAGTTCATAATGAAAACAGTGTCTACTTAGACTTAGATACCCTCCTCACCTACTTCCTGTTACAGTTC
This sequence comes from Erinaceus europaeus, assembly GCF_950295315.1. Lineage (NCBI taxonomy): Eukaryota > Metazoa > Chordata > Mammalia > Eulipotyphla > Erinaceidae > Erinaceus > Erinaceus europaeus. The sequence continues at coordinate 68,565,655 of NC_080168.1, forward strand.
TCTCACTCACTCCAAAGCTAACCTTATCAAACACAAGGACTGCAAAAACTGAATAAGGACAAGAGACTGGCATATCAGGCCACCCCATCAGCTGGGGCCCTATTCAGGGAGTCTTGAGATTCCCAAACAGACATGATGGGCATAGACCTTGAACAAATCCCTCTCTCCATTGTTACCAGTCATTTCTATCAGGAGCAACACAATAAACCCCTTTGTGGGCCCCCATAGGACCTTGCCCTCAACTTGGATCAACAATGGTAGAGTGTGTTCTATCCTGCAGAGGGAGGCTGGACAACATACTCTATGCTACACCTGAGGAAGATAGGTCAATATTGGGGCAGCTTGGAATGATCCTACTCATGACCACAGAATGTGAACTCAGATCTACAGGGATGCAGAGGTCACATAGGCTCCTAAGCTGAATATGGGCCCTAGATCACATCAAATCGAGGGTGTTTATAGTCAACAATATTTATACCACTTTCACACATTAAGGAGCTACTCTCGTCCCTAATCAAGGTTTCTGGTCCTTTTTCCAGCCATGACATCATCTGCCCAGACAATAACTTGCATATAAGATCTCAAGCTCAAGGGAAAAAAGAAAAAGAAAAAAAAAAAAAAACTAGTATAGCCACAGGCCCTTTGGAATATAACTAAAATATGCCTACTAACTACCTACAAAATAGAGGACCCCACCCCAACTCTTCATCTGCACTATTCCAGCCTTTAGGTCCATGATTGATCAACAATTTGTTTGGCTTTGTATGTTGACTCTCTTTTCAACCACCAGGTTCCAGATGCTAGCATGGTCCTGACCAGACTTCCCTAGACAGACAACCCCACTAATGTGTCCTGGAGCTCTGCTTCCCCAGAGCCCTTCCCCAGTATGGAAAGAAAGAGACAGGCTGGGAGTATGGATCAACCTGTCAACACCCATGTTCAGCAGGGAAGCAATTACAGAAGCCAGACCTTCAACCTTCTGCATCCCACAATGACCCTGGGTCCATACTCCCAGAGGGTTAAAGAATAGGAAAGCTATCAGGGGAGGGTATAGGAGACAGAGTTCTGGTGGTGGGAGTTGTGTGGAGTTGTACCCTTCTTATCCTATGGTTTAGTCAGTGTTTCCTTTTTATAAATAAAAAATTTAAAAAAAAAAATAGAATGTCTTGCAGAAAACTGAGAAAATTTACGTATGTGCTAACAACTGTATTTACTGTTTAAACCATTAATCTCCCCAATAAAAAATTTTAAAAGACAAAAAAAAAAAGAAGAAGAAGGGTACAACCCCAAGGGATGACCAACAGTTCACATCTCACTGGCCACAGTGATCGTCCAAGTTCATTAATATAGCATTCCTGTCTGTTAGAGATGTTGGGGTAAAGGTGGAAGAGATTCTGGTGAGCAAATCATTGACCTCAGATAAGACTTGACAGCAGGGATATTTGAGGGCCAACACCACAGCTTTAATACAGAATTTAGCTCAGAGGTCATCCCAGATATCCCTTTCTTATACTGAGTTCAGGGGCAAGGGTCAGGTTGCTGACAAGAATGGTCTTGGTATTGAAACAAACCAGTTAGACTTCATGCTTCAAGTTCCAGAAACCCCAACCACATTGAGTTACACAAGAAAGATGATGGATCTACTCAGGTCACAAATGTCACAAGGCAGTACAACTCTGTACCTGACATGATGGAGCTAAGAATCTTTTGGGATTCTCATGACCTATTTTCTCCTCCTCCTTGGCCTGGTTTCCCTAAGCAAGATGAGTTGCTGTAGCACTTTAAGGAATCATACTAAAGAGAAATGGACAATGTCTTTTTCCAGATGTCAAAAATGTGATTTGTGTGGTCTGTCTTAATGATGTGTATTCCCTGGTCCAGTGGAACTGGACTCGGTAAGTATAGGCCTGAGCCTTATAACTTTTATGTTTGTTGTGATGATAAAAATATTTTGTATTAAAGCACAATATTAGTTTCAGGTGTATAACAGAATAATTCAGTATTTTATACCTTATGAAATGATCACAATAGTAAGACTAGTTAACATCCATCACCATACAGAATAACAAATTTTTTTCTTATGAGGACTTTTAAATATGTGTTATAGTATTATTGTTAGCTGTATTCTCTGTGCTGTGTATAGCAGCCCTATGACATATAACTAGAGGCTTGTTCTCCTTTAAGCCAACTTGTCCCCCATCCTTTACCTCTAGTCAGTACCAGTAATTTCTCTGTATCTATGAGCTTGATTCCTTGCTCCAATTCTTTTGGATTCTGCAAGACAGTGAAATCATGTTGTTTTTTGCTATTCTCTGAGTTATTTCACTTAGCAAAATGTCTTAGTGTTCCATACATACTATCTCAAGTAGCAAAATTCCATTCCTTTTATGATTGAAAATTATTTCATTCTGCATATATCTCTACCTATCAATGAGTATTTTGTTTGCTGTTGGACTGTATAAGTTCTGTTTATAATTTGGATAGTATGTTCTAACAAATACATGCTTTGCAGATGTTTTCTTCTCTCCAGTAGGTTTCATTTTGTAGTGGTTTTCTTTGTTGTGAGAAGGTGTTTCAGTCTGACGTTGCTCCACTTGCTTAGTTTTTCTTTAGCTGCCTTTGCTTTTGGCATTAGATTCAGGAAATTATCACCAAGACTAGTGTTAAGGGACTTATTGTCCATGTTTTCTTCTAGGAAGTTTATGGTTTTATATTCAAATGTTTAGTTCATTACGAGTTAATTTTTGTGTTTGGTATAAGATAGAGGTCCAGTTTCACTTTTTTGTATATGACTTTCCAGTTTTTCTAAAACCATTTATGATAGAGACTGCCTTCCCCATTGTATATCCTTTACTCTTTTGTTGTAAATTAACTGACCACACAAGCCTGGGTTTATCCTGGGCTCCATTTTTATAAAAAAATTTTATTTATAAAAAGGGAATGTTGACAAAACCATAGGATAAGAGGAGTACAACTTCACACAATTCCCACCACCAGAACTCTGTATCCCATCCCCTCCCCTGATAGCTTTCCTATTCTTTAACTCTCTGGGAGTATGGACCCAAGGTCATTGTGGGATGCAGAAGGTGGAAGGTCTGGCTTCTGTAATTGCTTCCCCACTGAACATGGGTATTGACAGGTAGATCCATACTCCTATTCTGGGCTCCTTAATATTTTTCATTGAGCTAAATATGTCTGTTCTTATGGTGATGCCATACTGTTTTGATTCCTTTAGTTTTGTGATATCATTGATATCAGAGAGAATGGTGCCTCTTGCTTTATTCTTGTTGACTTGATTGGAAGACTGAGCAAACCACTTGGTGGGTATGTCTGGGAGAGTGCTTCTGTATGGTATTAACATTTAAATCAGTCTAGTGAGTAAATCAGGTTGACCTTTGTAATATGACTTTCCCAATAACAAACAGCTGAAAGCCTGGGTAGGGCAAGAAGACTGACCCCAATCTAAGAAAGAATTTTTCCTGACTGATTGCCTTTGGCCAGAAACATAAAATTTTTACTGCCTTCAGGTTTGAACTAAAAACCTGTATCTTTTTGGGCTTCAGACTTGCCAGCATTTGCACTGGAACTACATCACTGACTCTCCTGGTCCTCCAGCCCTCAGACTTGCAGTGGGAGTAATCCATCAGCTCCTCTTGGCTCTGGCTTACAGAGGATGGTACTTACCAGCATCCACAATTACATGTGCTAATTCCTCTACATACTTTCTTGACATAGGGCTAATATATTCTCTTTGAATGTTTCTACCTGTATATACCCTATCAGTTCTGTTTTTCTGAGAAATTGACTAATAAACTAATTCTTCAGGGAAGGATTTTTCATACTGTCAGAGGAACTAGATGCTCAGGAAAAGAATGCCTTAGTGTAGTTATATACTGCAGCTGACAGGATCATGCTTTTCTAGAAGGGAAATGTGCATCTCAGGAGACTCACAGGAACATTGTAAGAGAGATGCATTAAGACCAAAGGGCAAGAAGCCAGAGGTTGTCAGATGACTCAGTAGCTAGTTGGAGCTCAGCCTGCTGTGATGAACTTCAGCTTACAAAGCTAAATACTACTTTTTGTTACATAATATTGTATACTCCCCATAAATTCTATCTATTTTGGGTGACTATGCTTATTTGTCTTTATCTGATGTATTTTGCTTAGCAAAATGTCCTATTGTACACTGTTGGTGGGAATATGGGTGAGTAGATTGGCATACCCGCTGTGGAAAACAGGTTGAAGCCTCTTCAGAAATTAAAAATGAAACTATCAAAGTAGCCCATCTTTCTCTAAGACTTTGTAGTAACTATGGTGGTTATCCTATGTGGGGATGAAGGGTTTAAGAGGAGGCATAGGAACTTTGGTCATGGATGTGGTGTGGAACTATACCCCTATAATCCTATAGTCTTGTGAACCATTAAGTCACTAAAAAAAAAAGTTAACCAATAAATAAATAAATAAATAAGACATCATAAGTCTTTGTGTTATCATAGTCTTCTGAAGAAATTTGTGAAGCAGGTCAGTCATCTGTGATTTATAAATGAGGAGACTAAGGCTTGGAATTAAGTACCTTGCCCTATCTATATATTTAATCAGTGCTCTAAGGCTTACTTAGGCTAACAGACACAGAGAAATCTGAACTCTGTTCTAAATCAGTCATCTGTGACCTAAAGCTTGGGATTCCTGCACTGTGCATTCAAACAGGTCTTCCCAGCACTCTGTTCAGCCAGACTGAATTTTTACTGTTGCTGAAATTTCTCATTTAGTGAAGAGGAGGTTCTTGGCTTTCTCACCCACTTTGCTAACTTTCTGGAAGCCTATAAGCTCTGTTTTTATGTTGGCAAAGATTTTAGCATTGCAAAATTGTAAAGAATTTCCCAGTAAGGGAATTCTCTCCTTGTGTACTTTATAACAGCTGTCATGGCGTGCTCCAGGACCTAGAGGACATGAAAACATGAGGCTTTACAGCTGGTTTCCAGCATGTTATTGCTGGTTTGTTGGCATAATTATTATGTAACAAGGGCTTGCTGTATTAATAACTCATTCCATTGACCATATTCTTGTGTTTTCATGGAAAATAAAGGGGTTCATATATACAATAAAAGACATTAATTAAGAGTAATTTGAGAAGCTACAAAAGTGAACTTGCAAGTGTGTGGCAGGGGTGGGAGGTCATTCTATGTCACAGGGTAAATATTTTCTGAGAAGCCTAGGAAATGGCTTATAACTATCTCTAGAAAAACAAAACAAATTCTTCTAGAGCTCTTACCGCAAATTTATTTATTTATTTAACTTTTTCACTTTTTAATATTTATTCATTTATTCCCTTTTTGTGCCCTTGTTGTCGTCCTTGTTGGATAGGACAGAGAGAAATGGAGAGAGGAGGGGAAGACAGAGAAGGGGAGAGAAAGATAAACACCTGCAGACCTGCTTCACCACTTGTGAAGTGACTCCCCTGCAGGTGGGGAGCCAGGGGCTCGAACTGTGATCCTTACTCTAGTCCTTGGGCTTTGTGCCACCTGCACTTAGCCCGCTGCACTACCACCTGACTCCCTTGCAAATTTATTTTTAAAAATCCCCAAATCATTATCAAAGTAATTGTCTTTAATGAAATACCATTTGCAGAACTCTTCTGAACTGAAACTATCTTTAGAATCTTCATACCTGAACAGATGCAGTAAAGCCTTTGTGGAAAGAGAAATAGTAAACTAGGGATACACAAGGACCCCAGTACAGATGAGATATAGGTAAGCTGAGAGCTAGGCTTGTTGATCTCACATTTTGTGCTCATAGGAGTTGAGTATCAACCATTCTGCTATATAAAGGCTTCTATCTCACCCCTCCCCATCCCTTTAGATGAACTTCAAAACAGGGTTGTGTAGCTTTTCTGCCCCCTCTTCTGCACCTCCCACTCTTACCTAGATCAGAATGTCTTCCATTCTGCCTTCTATTTCCATGTTTTGATTAAAACTATGTCCCAACACCACTTGTAATATGTTGTCCATACTAAAAGCTATTCTTTCTCAATCTCTGCATCCTACCTGTGCCCAAATGTACAACACTCTGGAGAGCCTCTTCCACTGGCTTCAGTTTTCTGCTTGTTCTTCCAGTTGTGTACAGCTCCTCTTCAGAATCTGTTGTTGGATCCTTGTATCAGCTTTGTTAAGGGCTGCCTCCTTTTTAGTCCTTGGCAGTTTCATCTTATACTAACCCCAATGTATACATTACCCTTCAGTTCTTATGTCCAAAGCAGGTCATCTCCTGAATTTCAGATTTTAGAGTCCTTTAGTATTGCAGATTGAACCAGTGAACCCATTCATTTTTATCTCCTTAAGTTTAAAAATTGGAGATGTCAAGTTGTTCCATCCAAGACAGTGGTAGGAGCATTATTGTCATTTTTCTAGACAATGTTGTAACTAAATTTAAATGTGAAATAAGAGTATAATGATAGCAGGTTAAGGGGTGGACCATAATGGATACCTGCAAAGATTCTGGGGGCCCAAAATAATGCACCAAGTAGGGATAACCTGTCCTCCTGTACACATAGAAAATCTGTACCAAAATGTGGATGGTCTACACATAAACTATCCTTAAACTCCAGAGAACAGAGCTTTCATGGCAAGGGACAAATGTATGATGTTTAAATAAAGCAGAGACAGAGAGGTGCCCTTCCCAGGAAAGAAACAGAACATATTGCTAAAGTGCAAGGGCTTTACATTTTAGAAGACTGAAATAGGAGATGGGACATTGTGGGGTAAAAAACTTCTGGGAGTTGCTGGCAGGCACCATTGTTTTCTTAGTCTCACAACCTTGCCAGCAGATTAGATCCTATTCTCCATAGTAACAGGCTGTGGGGGCAAATCCCTGAGGAAAGCTCCAACCACCCCTAGTTAATAGTCACACTAGCTGGGGGTGGAAAGATATTATCAAAAATGCTTACTCCTGACACACAAAACAGTCCTGACCTCCTGTCAGTACACACCAATCTGCTAGCAAGCAAGTCACACTCTATATCTCCACACACCATCCAAAGCTGAAAGTAAGGAGGTTCCACTGCCTGCTATGCTCTCTTGCCATCCCATAACCTGCAGATGCAGAAGGTGGAGAGTCTGGCTTCTGTAATTGCTTCTCTCTGAACATGGGCATTGACAGATGGATCCATACTCCCAAGCCTGTTTCTGTCTTTCCCTAGGGGGGCAGTAAAGGTGGGGTTCCAGGACACAATGGTGAGGTTGTCTGCCCAGGGTCCCTGTCAACCATGAATTACACACTGGCTAAGGTCTTGGTCTCTTTTCATACCCATCCCTTCACAAGTTGCTTAGCTATAGTCTAGGTCTCCACAACCATAGTAATTTAAGGATTTTCAGTCACTTGTGAGCCTACCCCCTGACCTTGGCCAGGCCTGCTTGAATTAGACACACAAATGCCACCAGACATTGGTGATCTTAAAACTCAAATCACTACCCAGGCCTGATCAACACAGATGATATAGTTATTGCTGAGAACTCGAAGTTATAACCCCTGGCCCACCCAGACTTTCTCAATCTTGGCACATGGGTGCTGTCAGGAATTTGTAACACTGAAGCTTAAGTTGGCATCCTACCTCACCTGACCTCAGTGCCACAGCCTCTGCTGGGTATTTATGACTACAAACTCCTGGTCTCACCAAGTCTGCTCAAACTCAACACAGAGTCCTTCAACTCAGACCCTGCCTAGTGCTGTAGTCACAGGTGGGCATCCACAAGCAGGACCCATAAATCTTTCCCAGACCTACCTGAACATAGTATGCCAATGCCACCAGGTGCTAGCAAAGTGAATCTTCATCACCACACAAGTTCATTTGCACAAGGATCCCCAGTTCAGGCCACCATGGGGTAGTAGACACAATGAGAAGACAGACAAATCCAGATGCAGTAATGCTCAAGAAAAATACTTTAGACACAACTGACTATGTAAGTTACCTGAAGAGGATTTCCAAGTAAGAGTCTAATAATGTTCACTATAATAAGTAGATTAATGGATGAGAACTTTAACAAAGATAGAGGAAATTCCAAACAAAACTTATAAAACTAAAGAATATCGTAACTTAACTAAATATATATATATGATTCTTCTTCTTCTGGCCCCTCCATTAATATATATATTAATTATATATTATATATTAATTATATAATAATTAATATATAATAATATATATTAATGGAGGGGCCAGAAGAAGAAGAATGATAGAAGCAAAAGGTTGCCTCTAAAGGTGAGCTAAAGAAAAAATTAGAGGAAATTTGGGAAAAGAAAGAAAAAGAGAGAGTGAGGGAGGGTGGAAGGAAGGATGAAGGGAAGGAAGAGAAAGCCAACCAGGAGATAAATTAAGACAATATTAGAGATTTATAGGACAAAATCAAAAGAAAAACATTTGTATCATTGGAATTCCCAAAGGAGAAGAGGGAAGCAGTAGAGGTAATCACTGAGAATGTTGCTAAACTGAGAAAGGAGACAGACATCCAGATTCAAGTTCAATTGGTTCAAAAATATTAAAAAACAAACTCATACACAAGCAAAGACACATTTTTTTTTTGCTAAAATGACAAACTCAAAGGAGAATTTTGAAAGCCACAAAAGAAAAGCAGAGTAAGGGAGCCCCTATAATATTCCTAACCTGATGATGAATCCACCACTCCTGGCTGGATTTTTTAAATTAGGACAGAGAGAAGTTGAGAGGGGGGATATAAAGAGGGAGAGAGAAAGAGAAAGGGAAACACTTGCAGACTTCCTTCACTGCTCACTACCCCCTGCAAGGGCTCTAATCTGGTTCCTTGCACATGGTAACATGTGAACTCAAAAAGTCTATAATGTTCAGAAGAAATTGGCATGATATATTCAAGGTGTTAAAAGTAAGACTTCCAAGCAAGAATATTCTACCCAGCTAGTTTATTACTCAGGTGTGAGGAAGAGATACAGAAATGTTCAGACAAGCAACAGCTAATGAAATTCATTATCACCAAAACATCCTGTAAGTAATAGTAAAAGGATTTATATGAAAGAGAAAGACACCACCCCCTCAGAAAGCATCTAAGAAACTCAGAGAAGCAGCAATATAGTCTCTGATAACAGTAATTTCTAGACAGCAGTGAACTAAGAATAAGCCAAAAGATGCAGAGTTATGGGGTAGGTCAAATAACAAAATTCTGTCTACAGGTGATCAACTTGACTACAATAAGAAACATATTTGGTGTATTGCACCAATGTAAAGGACTCAGACTCTGGGTGGCAGGGTGGGGGCTTTCAGGTCCTATTGCATGATAGTGGAGGAGGACCTAGGTGTGAGGGGAGTGTGGTTACAGTGTTTTTCAGAAAACTAAGAAATTTTACACATGTACTAACAACTATATTTACTATTGACTATAAGTCATTAGCCCCCCAATAAATAAATAATGTTGGTAAATAATCATACAGGTTAACAATAAATAGCCTAAAAATGAAAGACAGCCATATTTATACCAGGTAGACATAAAGATTTGAAAAAGTCACAAGAGAGTAGTGTGAATATAATGATTAGGGGACATACTGATTAAGCAACTCATCAAGATTTTATTATACTCTATATATGGCGGGTATTAAAGCTGAACAAGGGCACACTGCCTGCTTTTGCAAGAAGGGAAAATATTCCTTTATTGCCATTCAGAGAAAATGGAGGCAGGAGCTGTACACCTTCCCATTTATTTATTCTAGATAATATTTATATAAGAAGAGAAACTAGAAATTGCTACCTTGTCTATTTCTTGAAAACCAGGAGGTAGGTTTTGATAAAAGCGACCTGGCCGTAACCTATCAAGTTCTCAGGTCTTCTGGAGTATGATGAGTTTTCCTTTCTTACGCTTTAAACTCTGTTAATTGCCTTGAAGGCAAAAGATAAACTGGTACAAGGGCAGGCAAGAGTCTTTAGGCCATCATTCATCTGGATCATGATGGGTTTTTCTTAATTTCTGCAAAACGGTTTCTCAAAGCAGAGTTAGTATATTGGGACTAACCCAAGCTACAAATTTCAGGTGTTAGGATTCCCTATCCCTTTGGGGCCATGTTTTAATCACTCCTTTTTTTTTTTTCTTTTAATCAGACTTTATCAATCTTGAGGATTTGAGTAGTTCTGGCTGCTTTCTGCTGACCAGAACTGATGTTCAGAATTTGAGAAACAAATAGCACTGGGGTAAGGTAGCACCATTTTTAGGATATGACACTTTGCTTTTAAGGATCCATTATTCCAAACAAACATTAGAGACATTTCTGTGGAGAAAAAAGAAAAAGATTAAAAATGGAAGAAAATTAAAAACAACAACAAAGGAAAGAAAAAAAGAAGAAGAAAAACTAGGAAAATTATTCAACTAGTAGAACAAGGCATGCCCTTCCATTCCAGTTCCTAGTTCAGGTCTCAGGACTGTGTGCACAGAGTGGTATAGTTCCACACTGTCACCACCACCAAATAGGTCTAATTCATATATACATATGTATTTCCTTTACATAAGAAGAGGAGTGATGGGTTATCTTAGGAGCTCTTCTAGGAGTGCCATATTTATTGTTTTCTTTTTTTTTTTTTCCCTCCAGGGTTATTGCTGGGCTCGCTGCCTGCACCATGAATCCACCGCTCCTGGAGGCCATTTTTCCCCCTTTTTGTTGCCCTTGTTGTTGTAGCTTCGCTGTGGTTATTATTATTGCCATTGTTGATGTTGTTCATTGGATAGGACAGAGAGAAATGGAGAGAGGAGGGGAAGACAGAGAGGGGGAGAGAAAGATAGACACCTGCAGGCCCGCTTCACCGCCTGTGAAGCGACTCCCCTGCAGGTGGGGAGCCAGGGGCTCTATTGTTTTAATCAGGTTTTATTATGTTCTTAGAATTTTGATTTGGGGGAAGTTTTGTCACACGTCTATAAAAACACAGAACATGTATTACTATGAAACAGTATTTAATTGCTCACTTAACCAGAACGCTGAAAGAATTAAAGAGAGATATGAAAACATTCATGGTTGCAAATAAAACTCTAGATTTTTTTCAAATCTAAACTACATTTGACTAGGACAATCAGAGATGTGACGGTAAAGAATTGACAAGTAACACATAAAGTTTTCCTAATAACAGTATCTTTGTGTTCTAGGCAGATCAAGATAAGTTACAATCTGTTATCAAAAAATTGACCATATTCGTAGGCATGACTTTATGGTGTCATAATAAAGAGTTAATATAAAGAATATCCTCTTAAGAAATTTCATTGATTCAGGCCTTCAAATAGTTCCTTATGATGTCAGTTGTTAAAGTGAATGAGAATGAGACAACAGACAAAACAAAATTTCAGAGCTCCTCTAAACCAATCAGGATCCTTCTGGTTGGAAGATAAATAGAAAACACCTAGATATACACCAGTATCTGTGAGAGAGAGCATATGTTCACACGTATCCGTAAACTACTGCAAAATATATGCCTGAAAGCAGTACACTAGAGTTTGCAGTGAGTACCACCCTAATACTTCCTCTCCACTATTCTAAGCTTTGGGTCCATGATTGTTCAACAATTTGTTTGGCTTTGTATGTTAACTCTCTTTTCAGCCACCAGGTACCAGATGTCATCAGGATGCCGGCCAGGCTTCCCTGGACTGAAGACCCCACCAATGTGTCCTGGAGCTCTGCTTTCCCAGAGACACACCCTACTAGGGAAAGAGAGAGGAAGACTGGAAGTATGGACCGACCAGTCAGCGCCCATGTTCAGAGGGGAAGCAATTGCAGAGGCCAGACCTACCTTCTGCAACCCTCAATGACCCTGGGTCCATGCTCCCAAAGAGATAGAGAATGGGAAAGCCATTAGGGGAGGGGGTGGGTTATGGAGATTGGGTGGTGGGAATTGTGTGGAGTTGTACCCCTCCTACCCTATGGTTTTGTTAATTAATCCTTTCTTAAATAACAAATAAATTTTAAAAATCACATTCAAAAATGCAAAACGTGTCTTCATGGTCAGTGATTTGTTTGTATACTGAACACAATGTTTGCTTCTTTTGTGTTAAAATGAAGTCGCATTAAATTGCAAAAAAAAAAAAAATGGGGGGAGGTGGCTTCAGAATGCAGCCTAAAATGTTTCCAGCTGTGACCATGGACTGTGAGTTCAGACTGACTAGGAATCAGAGGTGACACAGGCTTTTGTGCTAAATGCATAGGTCCTGGGCCAAATTGATGTAATATTTATATATTTTTTTTTCATGTTTGGAAGCCACTCTCTGCCCTAATCCAGCTCTCAAGTTCCTTTCTTTACTCTGAGGCCATCCTCCCAGATAATATTTCTGGTCCATTTTCATGTTAGCTATGAAGATCAAGTGAAGTCCTGGGAACCTAGGAACATACTTAAAATAGACATCCTAGCTTCTTTCCACCCAGGGTCCCTACTTGTTGGGTAGTTGCCATCTCCCCCTGGCTTCTGCTTAACCATATGCCTATATAGGGATTTTACTGATCCAAAGCTTTGGTCTATTTACATAAATCACTTTTACATAAAGCACTCCAGGGCATTGGTGGTTCTATGATAGGATTCTCTCCTGCTCCACCCCCTCCTTGTCACACACTGATCCCTTCCTTGTCACACTCTGATTTTCACCAGTCACTTTTCTCTCCACCCTCTCTGTATCACATCCTGTTTCCACCCTACTTGGAGAGTATAAAAACAGCTGCTCTTCTGATTAAAGACACTTGGAAATTGCTTTCCGGCTCCTAGAGTTCCAGAGTGTATCTCCTGCGGAAGTTGGTGCAGCACGAGTTCCTGATCCCTCTCCCACACAGCAGCCTAGATCAGCTCCAGTTGAGTTCTCTCCAACCCAGAGAGCACTAGCTCGGGAAGAAGTACCCTCAGGCTATCCCGGCATCTGGCGCCTGGAACAGGGACCTGTAAGCAGCAGATTTACAAGAAGACATCTTAGATAAGTACACACCTTTTGGGTATCTGCAATATTGTGTTAAGGCACTGTGATTTTTTTTCTTTCTTATTGTTTTCCGGAGATCTTTCCACCATGGAAAATCTTTTCCAAATCCTGCATTCTTTTTCCAGTATACAATTTTTATATATCTGGGACATTTTTCTCGGGGCTTCACCTTATATCCTGTTGATCATCATAGCAGCTTTTAAGGGATATATAGGTCAACCTCTCAAAAGGCTTAAGGACCTAGAGGCTGAGGTCAAAGAGATAAAGGGAGTAATCATAGAACTTAACCAGCACCTTAAAAACAAGAAGAAGCAAAGGCCTGTCGTGATCTTGACCCACCCTAATTCCTCTGCATCTTGCCCTGAGGTCCCTATTTTGGCATCTTGCCCTGAGGCCCCTATTTTGGCAGACACGTGTCCGAATTCTCCTTTGGACTCCACAGCCACTTCTTCGGCCACCCCCATTTTGACAGAAACGTGTCCGGAACCTCCTGCTGCCTCCACGGCTGCTTCTTCACCCCAACCTGTTTTGATAGACACATGTCCGAATTCTCCTGTAGCCTCCAAAACCACTTCTTCGGCCACTTGTCAAGAAGCTTCCACTTCGATGACTCCTCCTACCACTACACACTTATCAGAGCAAGTCCACACATTTCCGGTCAATGTTGCCCCCAATAGACAAAAACCTCAGGCCTGGTATCCATATTCCGCCACAGACCTGAAGGAACTACGCCAGGCTATCAAAGATGACGGTGTTCATGCCCCATGGACCAGGTCCATTTTACAAGGCCTGCTTCAGAACCTTAATACCCCTCAAGATTGGAGAGATGTGACTCGTGCTACGCTCCCAGGCCCCCTCTTCCTGCAATGGGAGGCATTCTTTCGTGATGAATGTTTACAACAATCGCGGAAAAATATTCAAAATCAGCCAGAGGGTAATTTTGATGCATTGTTTGGAACAGGCCAATTAGAAACAGGGATTCAACAGGCAGAAGCCAAGTTTCCAGCGGGGTATTTTGATCAAGTACGCCTGTGTGCATTAAAAGCATGGGAGCGATTAACACCACCCATGGGAGCAGCCTCAGCCCCCATTCTCTCCCTGCAACAAGAACCTGATGAATCCCTCGCTAAATTCATTGCCAGGGTCCAGTCGAGTTTGGAAAGGAAGATTTATAATCCTGACGCTCGTTTTCTCCTTCTGCGATCCATAGTCTGGGATGGAATGCTTCCGCATTTTCGACAGGCCTGTATCACTCTTAAAAACGAACACCCAGATACTTGGATTCTAGCTACACAGGATCTCAGATCAAGCTCTTTTCAAGGACCTATGTTACAGGCCTATGCAGCTACCTTACATAAGCAAAAAGGAGCTTGCTTTCAGTGCGGTCGCCAAGGGCATTGGCGTAACCAATGTCCAGAAAATAGACCGCGACCCCGCCTCCAGTCAGGGCGACCCCACCTCAAGTCAGGGCGACCCCACCTCCAATCAGGGCAACCCCGCCTCCAGACAGGGAATCAGAGACCACGAATGCCTTGTCCCAGTTGCCAGAAAGGATTTCACTGGAGGAGAGATTGTTGGTCAAGGTTCCATAGGAACGGCACGCCTCTGCCAAATGTAAACAGGGATTTAAACTAGGTATGGGGCTTCCCTTAGCCCCGCCCCCAAGAGGGAAGGAAGCAGGTCGCCCGCTTGGTGCTGTGCCCTTCTTCCACAAACAGAAGCCCAGCTTGGGACCCAATCCATCGCTACACCCACCACGCCAAGTAACAATAACAGAGGGTGAGCAGAAGGAGGAACCCGCGGTATGTGGGAACTTCCAGCATAGAAATAAACGGCTGGAGCAAGAGAACAGCTCGAATTCAGAGCCTGAGATTTTATGGACCACCCCTGTTTTAGAAAGGGGTCACCCAACTATGACAGTAAAGATTGGTAATATTCCTTTTAAATGTTTGATTGACATGGGAGCAGATAAGACAATATTAAGACAAGCAGAGGTTCCCCAGAGTTGGGAACTCCTCCTAGGACCACGCTTACATGGTGTTGGAGGATTGACTCAGGCATTCCGCACACGAGATTCCCTTGTGTGGGAAGATCCAGAAGGGACTACCGGACGCTTTCAGCCTTTAATAGCTGATATAAGCACCAATTTATTGGGAAGAGACTTGCTGGAATCTTTAGATGTAGTGATATCCTCAGACACCTCTGCAGGACACCACACTCACTCCTGTGAGACTGCTAGACCCAACCAGCACCCCCAATACTAACTGCCACTGTTCGTAACAGAACTCCCCGCTTAGATTGGCTTTCTAATGAGCCTGTCTGGGTGGAACAGTGGCCTTTGCCTAGGGAGAAGCTAGAAATTTTTTAAAAACTCGTCCAAGAGCAGTTATCTTTGGGACACATTCGTCATTCTCGGAGCCCATGGAATACTCCAGTCTTTGTAATTAAAAAGCGCTCAGGAAAATGGCGCCTCCTCCAAGATCTTCGTGCAGTTAATAAAACCATGCAAGTTTGGGGCTCCCCCCAAAGGGGTTTGCCTCTTGCTTCCGCAATTCCCACAGGAATTCCAATCATAGCTATTGATATACAGGATTGTTTTTTCTCTTTTCCCTTACACCCACAAGATTGTAAACGTTTTGCTTTCTCTGTTCCTTCTATTAATAATGCCAGCCCTGCCGATAGATTTGAATGGGTGGTACTGCCCCAGGGCATGGCTAATAGTCCTACTATTTGTCAAGAGGTTGTTAAATCTGCCCTTTTCCCATATATTCATAAGGGCCTTAAGGTTTTTCATTATATGGATGACGTGTTAATATGGGGAGAATTAGATACAGATCTCTCCGCCCTACGTGATTTTCTAATCCCTGCCTTAAAGAGAAGTGGACTTAATGTAGCTCCTGAGAAGATACAGCTAATCCCTCCAATATCTTTCTTAGGCTCAGAGATTTCCCTAACGCAGATTCGTCCTTTAAAACCTTGTGTTACTTTTCCTTCTAATCTCACTCTTGCTTCTTTACAAAGTTTTCTTGGAAATTTGAATTGGCTTAGGCAGTATCTTTATCTTCCTACGAGCTGCCTGCAACCACTGTTCGATCTGTTAAAAGGAAACAAACAGCCCTCCTCAAAGCGTATGTTAACCCCCGAAGCATCCTTGGCTCTGGAAAAAGTTAACCAGGCTCTCCAGGACATGCACCTCGTTCGATTCTCCCCCTCCTCTCCAGTAAATCTTCTAATCTTTAACTCCACCCCCACGGTAGTGGGGGCATTGTGGCAGAAACATGGCGTTCTCGAATGGCTTCATACGCCAGTAGGCGGAGCTCCAAGACTCCTTACCGAGATTGATGCCTTAGCATTTATGGTTCGCCAAGGAAGAAACAGATCGGTTCAGGTCTTAGGAAGGGAACCAGATTCAATCATTCTTCCCCTTTCTCTCACTGATACAGAATGGCTCATACGCCACCATTCTCGTTTTGCCATAAGTTTAATGGGTTTTCCAGGACAATTAGATAATCATTTTCCCTCTAATAATTTGATAGCTTCTTTACCTCTGTTGCCTCTACTAGTACCTAAACTTTTCTCTCGAGATCCCATCCCCTCTGCTCCTACAGTGTTCACTGATGGTGGAAAAAAGGGAGCTGCTGCCCTTATATATTATCCAGGCCAGCAATACCCCAAACCTCTCTTTACTGAACTTCCTGATAATTCCCCTCAGTACAAAGAACTTTATGCTGTTTTCCTTGCATTAAAAGCTGTACCAGAATCCTTCAACCTTTTTTCTGACAGTGTGTATACTGTTAACTTACTTCCATGGCTTGCTCGATCTTATGTAAGAATTGATGACAACCCACTTTCTCCTCTTTTAATTCAAATTGCCTCTATGCTCTGTTCTCGAACCCATCCACTGTATGTTCAGCACCTACGTTCCCACAGCCCTCTTCCTGGTCCCCTGTCCAAAGGGAATGCTGCAGCTGACCGCCTTGCCTCCACAGAAATTCTCCTAGCCTCTGTCTCTAATCCTGCTGACTTTCATTCCCTAACCCATGTTAATCTTAAAGGTCTTCGAGCTCGATTTCCTGATATTCCTCTGGCACAGTTAAAACGTATTCTTGCTACATGTTCCTCCTGTGCAGGTCTAATCAAAACACCTGCTATTCAGACTCTGGGGGTTAATCCTCAAGGTTTAAAAGCCAATGCTCTTTGGCAAATTGATGTTACCCACATACCTAACTTTGGCAAACAAAAATATGTGTTCGTCTCAATTGATACCTTCTCTAAGTTTGTGTGGGCTACAGCTCAGACTGGAGAAAACTCAAAAAAGCTTATAAGCCATATGCTCTCCTGTTTTGTTGTAATGGGCTTACCTCTTCAACTTAAAACGGATAATGGACCTACTTTTACCAGCAAACAATTTAAAGATTTTTGTTCCCTCTGGAACATTACTCATACTACAGGCATTCCGTATAATCCACAGGGACAAGGCATTGTTGAGAGGGCCCATCAAACTCTTAAGGCTAAATTAAATAAAGAAAAAGGGGAAATGTACCCCCCTAATATCCAGCTGGCAAAAGCCTTAACTACATTAAATCTCTTTAATATTTACAAAAACTCCGACCAACCTCCTATAATTCTTCATTGGCAAACACCACCCACCTTCCCAGCTATTAAAGTCAAATGGAAAGACCCACTTGATAAAATTTGGAAAGGACCTGACCCCCTGTTGACTATGGGGAGGGGTTTCGCATGTATTTTTCGACAAAATTACTCCAAGCCTGTTTGGGTTCCTGCCCGCCATGTCCGGCAATACCCACATGATGGCGCTGATATCCCTGAAGAACAAGAAACACTGCAAGAAGACTAGCTGCAAGAGGACTGGCTACAGGATGCACCCCAGGATCCATAATACAGCATGGCAGAATCAAAAAAAAAAATCTGATTCACAGAACTTCCCCCCCCCCCGAATGAATGTCTTATGCTATGACTGGCCAGTTGTGTTTTGTGAGTGAGTGAGTGAGTGAGTGAGTGAAAAAAAAAAAAAAATTGAGTGACCAAAATTTTTGTATGACCCATTGTGCTCAGAGTACTCTGAAAGTTAACTGACTTTATATCAAACGGCTGGACGCAGCCATGGTTTCTGGAGACGTCCAGAAACAGTCCAAAAATTGTTCATTCCCCCTTTTGATTTCTTTTTTAAGTCTTGATACCAATATGAAATGTTTAGTCTTAAACTGTGTGAGTAAAGATGGTTCAACTATGACAGTAGTTCTAAATTCACATTTGAAATGATATATCTTATTTACAAGTTTTTCTCCTCCTGTGTATTATAAACTATATGTTTAATATGCGTGTTTCAAGTTTGGTAAACATTAACTTGACAGTTAAATTGTAACTTCGAAGTTACATTTTTACGAGAAGAGGTAAAATCAATTCATTTAAGTAACTGAGTGTTTAAGGTAAAACTCTAAATATTCAATGTGACAATTCATCATCTCCTAAGTTAAAATACAGATTCTCTATACAGGACATTTTTGGAGGGCCCCCAAAAATGTCCTGTAAGCTATCTTGTGGAAATTAATCCACAACAAATTTGGCATCAATCTGATATTGTAAATGTACCAAAAAAAAAAATTGTCACTAAAATGTGTTAACTCTAGTAACCTGAGTTTGCTTAAAAACCCAAAGTAAAAATAGTCAAGAATCAATATATGTAACTTAAACTCGGTATGAAAACTTTGCTATATAAAGACTGCTACATGAGGTCACGTAAGATGACCTTTACACAAAATTATAAAGATACCTAAACCAGTTATAATCATTGAGTTATCAATTGTAGTAAACTTCTAATTTGTTACAAAGTTTTTTCATAAGTAATTGACTACAGCTATGACAAGCCTTCGCATAAAGAAGCATCTGCTCATATAGAATCCCCAGAAATCCATCTTGGACCCCTGACCTCTGACATCACCCACAATTACAGCCATCCCCAGAAACCCATGATGTGACCTGACACGATCTGGAGAACCTGATTCACAGACTCCAAAGGACAAGACTTTCCTACTGCCTTTCTCTCAACCATCGGTGTCTGCTCTTCCTGCTTCTGTTTCGCCCATCATGTTTTGGCGGTTCCAGGTCACTCTCTACAGAGAAGAAAAGTTCCGGTGGCCGTCCTCCTCCATCAAGATAGACGTGTGGCATTTATTTCCTGGCCGTTGACATTGGACTGATGCTTCTATAGAACTTGCTGGGCACTCCTTTTATACTGCTGGACTTCTAGAAGAATGACTGTAGCAGTTCATAGAACTTACCGCCAGCTGACTCGGGATTTTGCAATACCAGATCACCCCTCTAGCCCCTCGGCTTATCAGGCCCCCACTCCTCCACCCATCAGGCTCACTCTGTCTCTTGCTACTCTTACTTATCCCTCCCTGTCTTGTGCTAGTTCTTTTTGAAAACACACACTATCATTCTGCTTTCTTCCCAACAGGTTTCCATTTATCCCTACACTGCTATTCCCCTGACAGAGATGAAGCCTTTTACAGACATTGACCCAGTTATATATGGCCATTAAGTAAGAGGAAGATGTTGGGGAATTGTGAGGATATGGTTGAGCTTGGAAGGGCTTGAGCCTGAGGGGTGTGTCAATCCTGTTAGTCTCTCTCTCCATGGAGAGGTTGAGCAAGGAGGGACAGTAGAACCCCAAAAAAGGTGTGCCTCTTATCAGTCTCCCTGCCTCACAAAGTGCCCCGCACTCCTGATACTATGGCAAAAAGTTAAAAAGAAAGGGGGAGATGTTGGGTAGTTGCCATCTCCCCCTGGCTTCTGCTTAACCATATGCCTATATAGGGATTTTACTGATCCAAAGCTTTGGTCTATTTACATAAATCACTTTTACATAAAGCACTCCAGGGCATTGGTGGTTCTATGATAGGATTGTCTCCTGCTCCACCCCCTCCTTGTCACACACTGATCCCTTCCTTGTCACACTCTGATTTTCACCAGTCACTTTTCTCTCCACCCTCTCTATATCACATCCTGTTTCCACCCTACTTGGAGAGTATAAAAACAGCTGCTCTTCTGATTAAAGACACTTGGAAATTGCTTTCCGGCTCCTAGAGTTCCAGAGTGTATCTCCTGCGGAAGTTGGTGCAGCACGAGTTCCTGATCCCTCTCCCACACAGCAGCCTAGATCAGCTCCAGTTGAGTTCTCTCCAACCCAGAGAGCACTAGCTCGGGAAGAAGTACCCTCAGGCTATCCCGGCACCTACTCCTTTTTAGTCCCTGTTTATTAAAAATTTTGTCCTACTCTGTAACTTACTGCCTTTCAGTCACCAAGTTTCAAATGCTACTACAGTCCCATCCTGATTTCCACGGGCAGGTGACCTTGCCAGCATGTCCTGGACCCTCACCTCTCCAGAGCCTCTCCCTACCTCACTAGGGAAAGAGAAAAACAGACTAGGGGTACGGATCAACCTGCCAATGTCCATATCCAGTGGAGAAGCAATTACAGAGGCCAGAATTCCTCCCTTATGCACCCCAAAAATATTTGGTCCTCACTCATAGAAGAACAATGTTAAGGAAAGATAGCCTGAGGGCTCTGAGCCCCAGATCTACTGGGGCCTAAAATTTTTGTGACCAGGAATTTTTGCTTTTATCCTACCACTGAGAAAGAAGAGAATTTGAAAAATACCTGAGGAAGTCATGCCCTATTTCCCTTATCTTAGAGGGAAGACAACAAAGAAAGTGTGCCTGGAAGTTGTTATAGGTCTAGGTGTGACTTAGAAAGAAAATGAATGTGGGGCTTTATAGGTAAATAAAAATGAGCATCAGCCCACCTCCAAAAGAGAGGGAGAGAGAGAGAGAAGAAGAAGAAGGAGGAGGAGGAGGAGGAAGAGGAGGAGGAGGAGGAGAAAAGAAGAAGAAGAAGGAGGAGGAGGAGGAGAAGGAGAAGAAGAAGAAGAAGAAGAAGAAGAAGAAGAAGAAGAAGAAGAAGAAGAAGAAGAAGAAGAAGAAGAAGAAGAAGAAGAAGAAGAAGAAGAAGGGAGGAGGAGGAGGAGGAGGAAAACCTTGTGCATTGTTTAAATCAGCCCAGCCCTTGTGGAAAATACTGTGGAGTTACCTCATAAAAAAAAAATTTTGTTTTTTTTTTTTAAAAAGGATATTTTAAGAGACTATGTCTGTCCCATACTTTTTTGCCTTTGCTATTTTTGTAAACATTCCAGATCTACAAATTGAACTGTAATCCAGAAAATTCACTTTACCTGTCTTCTTTTTAGCAACAAGGGCACAGGTGACTAACATCCACAAATCAGGTTTGCTGGTGTGTTAGAAATCTGAGGCAGGAATTCTTTGTGGAGTTTACCATTTGTGGGGAGAGTGACAGTTAAGGGGATGATGCAAACAGACTGTCCTCACATATATGCCATTGGAGCCAATTATTGTCATATCTGTGCAAATGGTGTCATCTGGGGTTTGAGATGTCAGAAGCATGATTAGCTTATCATACCTCCTGGGCATCATGATTTGAGATCTCTTTCTTGGAGTTTGGCCTTGAACCTCACTCTGAACCCCACACAAAAGCCTCTCAATAAACTCCTTTGCTCATTTCTGTTGCTGGCAGCAAGAATCTTGGCAAACACATCAGGGCAGTATTGGAGGCAAAAAAATAAATAAATAAATAAAAATAATCTAACACAGAAGCTACATTATGGGTTCAACATACAGAGCCAGATGGTGAACTGAACACCTGGGTTGCAAATAGTGTGGACTCAAATACAACTAGAAACCTTGGAAGACATGCAGCTTCTCTGGCCCCAGTTCCCCTCAATCACTACACAGCTGATACCCTCCTCTTCTCTGCCTCATTGTCTACTGTACTTTATATTTGGTACTGGACAAAGTTGTGACAAAATACATGTAACTTTAAATCTAGTTTTTATCAAGAAAGAGAGAAAAAGAAAGAGAAAAGAAAGAGAAAGAAAGGAAGGAAGGAAGGAAGGAAGGAAGAAAGAAGTATTTATTTAGTGAGAGAATGATATAACCAGAACCTCACTTAGGCACATGTGGAGCAGAGTATTGAATGTTGGGACTTCATGCAAGTATCCAAGATACCAAAAATTACTTTCTTAATTTATACATGTATAGTTCAATAGTGTTCCGTACATTCATAGTGTTGTGCAGGCATCACTGTAATCCATCTCCAGAGCTGTTTAATCTCATAAAAATGAAACTCTGCCCCTATTCAAAAGCTCCCCATTGATCCTCCTCCTGGCTCCAGCCCTTGGCAGCCACCATCTTACTTACTGTTTCTACAAATTAGGCTGCACCTAATGTTAACTCCTTTAAAGTGAGACCAGGGACCAGGTGGTGGCACACTTGGTTGAGCACACATGTTACAGCACTCAGGACCCAGGTTCAAGCCCCTGGTCCCCATCTACAGAGGGAAAGCTTTGCAAGTGGTGAAGCAGTGCTGCAGGTGTCTCTCTTTCTCTCTCCCTCTCTATCTCCCCTACCCTTTGAATTTCTGGCTGTCTCTATCCAATAAATAAAGATAATAAAAAAATTAAAGTGAGACTACATAGCACTTGTCTTTCTGTGACTATTCTATTTCACCCAGCACAATGTCCTCCAAGCTCAGACCTGTTGTGGCAGTTCTTAGAATGTCCTTTTTTAAGGTCAATTAATATTCCTTTGTGTGCACTGTGTTTGTTTATCCATTGATCCAAAGGTGGACTTTTGAACTGCTTTGACCTTTCAGCTCTGGTAGCAAATGCTGCCATGAACACAAGTATATATACAATGTATACAATAAATACTTCCTTGTAACACTATATAAGTGGCACTATTTTAATATTTGTTAACGCCTTTAAACCTGCCTCCCTCCCCCCAATTTGGGAACTATATTATTCATGTTTTACCAAGGAGAAAACAAAAGGATTGCAAAGTCCTCGTAGGAATGAGAAAATTTGCTTTTTTTGACCACTCACTTATTACCATCCCTGTTTTAAATCCATACACATCTCTTATTACTCACTAAAATTTTAGTGGGTTTTTTGTTTGTTTGTTCACTATAAGTCTGTCCCTAAAGTGTAAGCTCCATGAAATAACAGGCCTTTGCTTAATATATATATGATAGAGACAGAGAAATTGAAAGTTGAGGAAGAAATAGCAAGAGTGAAAGATACCTGCAACACTGCTTCTCTGCTTATGAAGCTTCACCACTTCAGGTGGGGACTGGAGCCTTCAACCTGGCTCCTCAAACATTATAATGTGTATACTCAACCAGGTGCACCATAGCCCATCCCTATTTACTTTAAACTTTTAAGATATATTTTCTAACACTGCTGCCTAAAACATAGATTAGCAAAGTGTAGATGCTCAGCAAATAGTAACTGACTGAAACAATGAATGAAAGCATTCAAAAGATATGCCTGGACAACTTAGAATCTTGCAACGGTAAAATGGAAAATATACCCAGTGTTAATCAAGGGCAAATCTACTCATTCAACTAAGGGTTTAAATGAATTAAAGAGTTAAAAGGCATGGCTAAAATATTCTCTTATTTCTAACGACAACATGATATTCAGATACCTTCTAGATGTGTTTGTTGATTAGGAAAACTATAATACTGGCATTGTTTCTACTTTATGGAGTCGAAAAAGTTAGGAGAAGCATGCTTATCCAGCTTTGTGGAAGCTAGTCTTAGTTCACAGAAGCTTGAAGATTGTCTGTAATTTCAGCTGGAGTTCAAATGAGTGGAAATTTTTCATTTCACACCCCCCAAAAAAAAAAAAAACAGGAGCACCAAAGATAGCATGGATAGGAAGCTCTCTTCTCTCTGCCAGTTACAGGGTCTTTCCTTGTCTCTAAGTGTCACTGCATGAGAAGGCAATCTTCATTATTATTTTCCACCTTCATATCTCCCTCCATTGCTATTTCTTTCCCTGTAAAATAAAATTACATAGAGATAAAAGAATTTTCTAAGAAAAATTAAAGCAAACCAACAACAGTTTGTAACAAAGAAGAAATAAAGCCTAACACTAGAAAATAATGTGAAGACAACATAATTTTCTTCTTTCTTTTATTCTCTTTCTGTTTTCTCTTCCCCCCCCCCCCCATCTCTCTCCCACCAGGGTTATCATGGGGCTTAGTGCCTACAGGACTCCCAGTGGCCACTTTTTTTTGTAGAGAGACAGGGAAAAAGAGAGACAGACACCTGCATCACTGTTACATTGCTTGTGAAGCTCCCCACACCCCGCAGGTGGGGGCCAGGGGCTTAAACCCAGGTAGTTGTAATCATACACTTTTCTATATGACCATTTGTTCCTCTCAACATCCTTAAAAGGAGGGATGTTGAAAACTTCCTAATGGGCCTGGTATGATGACATGATTTGGAGGAAGGTAAAATGATTCACCTGAATGTGCACAGTCTAGTAAACCAACACTTCCTCAATGAAAATTAAAGATAAGATTTAAAACTGTCCAGGGGCCAGTTGGTGATGTACCTGGTTCAGAATACACATTACTATATACAAGAACCTGTGTTTGAGTCACTGCTCCCCACCAGCAGGAGGAAAGCATCATGAACAGTGAGTCAGGTTTGACGTGTCTCTTTTTCTCCCTCTCTGTCTCCCTTTTCCCTCCCAATTTCCCTCTGTCCTATCAAGTAAAATAGAAAGAAAAGAAATGACCACCAGGAGCAATGAATTCATAATGTCAGCACTGAGCCCCAGTGATAACCCTGGTGGCAATATAAATAAATAAATAAATACCATCCAAAACTAACCTAAACATTTTCTTTTTCTCTTCCATGTAAACATGATTTCCAACCTATAAAACGCAGACTGTGCACCCTTTAACTTTTGTTAACTTAACAGACAGAACCGATATAAAGTTTCTAGGTTCTTGTGGCTCCAGTTCCCCAAGGTGTGGGGTATGAATTGCAGAAGCTAAGGTCACAGATAATACATGTGGAATAGTGAGATGTAAGGGCATAGGAAGAGAAGAAAGTCCTTTGTTTATAAGAATACAAAAAAAAGAGTGTCCCACTTAGTAAAATGTTGCTGCTTCCTCCCCCAGAAAAGAAAGTATATGTGAACAGAGATATGCAGACAAGACTCCTCTAGCTAGCCCTCAGGGATTAGCTGGCCAGTGAGCTGAGGTGCATTTTGACACATGACCCCTGTTAACCTTGCTCTATGCTTGGAAGCCACCAGCCTTCCTTTAAGAAATATAGACTTCTGGAGTTGCACCAAAGTAAAAGACTCTGGGGTGGGTGGGTGGGGTCTTGAGCATGATGGCAGAGGACCTAGTGGGGGTTGTATTGTTATGTGGAAAACTGGGAAATGTTATGCATGTATAAACTATTGTATTTACGGTTGACTATAAAACAATAATCTCCCAGTAAAGAAATTAAAAAAAAAAAAAAAAAAGATACAGACTTCTCTTTCATGTGCAGTGAGGGGAACTTGAGGTCCTTGTCTAACCCCAGTTTAAACTATTCCTGTTTTGTTTAAGTACTGCTTTTGTTAGAATTTTCCCTCTTCCCAGCAGGGGCAGATAGCATAATGGTTATGCAAAGAAACTCTTGTGCCTGAGGCTCCAAAGTCCCAGATTCCATCCCCTGCCACCTGAAGCCAGAGCTGAGCAGTGCTCTGGTGAAAGAAAGAAAGAAAGAAAGAAAGAAAGAAAGAGAAAAAAGAAAAAAAAAACTAAAATAAGAATTTTCCCTCTTCAACAACTCTTGCTGCTGTTAAAATACTACCCCTGGGGAGTTGGGCAGTAGCGCAGCGGGTTAAGTACACATGGCGTAAAGTGCAAGGACTGGAATAAGGGGCCCTGGTGGACTCCCTGGCTCCCCACCTGCAGGGGAGTCGCTTCACAGGAAGTGAAGCAGGTCTGCAGGTGTCTGCCTTTCTCTCCCCCTCTTTGTCTTCCCCTCCTCTCTCCATTTTTCTCTGTCCTATCCAACAATGATCACATCAATAACAACAATAACTACAACAACGATAAAAAACAAGGGCAACAAAGGGAAAATAAATAAATAAATAAATAAATAAAATTTTTAAAAAGATACCAACCCTGGCTGATAAAGAGGAAGTGGAATAACATCTAGGATGAGCGTCACCTCATCACCATTGAGCTTAATACTAACAAGTGAATTTTTCCACATTATGGGAAGCATCCAGCCAATGAAGGGACAATGTCACAAATGTGCTTTAGAATACATAATGAGTTACATCAGACAAGAGACTAATTTCCAAAATATATAGTTTGCCAAACTCAACAACAAGAAAACAAATGACCTCATCCAAAAATGGGGATAAGATATGAAAAGAATATTTTCCAAAGAAGAGATTCGAAAGCATACCAAACAAAAACATACCAAAAAAAAGGCTCCGGGAGTCAGGCTGTAGTGCAGTGGGCTAAGCGCAGGTGGCGCAAAACACAAGGACCGGCATAAGGATCGCGGTTCGAACCCCGGCTCCCCACCTGCAGGGGAGTCGCTTCACAGGCGGTGAAGCAGGTCTGCAGGTGTCTATCTTTCTCTCCCCCTCTCTGTCTTCCCCTCCTCTCTCCGTTTCTCTCTGTCCTATCCAACAACGACGACAACAACAATAATAACCACAACAATAAAACAAGGGCAACAAAAGGGAATAAATAAATAAAATAAATATTTTATTTTATTAAATATAAATATTTTTTTATATTTTTTTATATTTTTTATATTTTTTATTTTTTATAAATAAAATAAAATAAATATTTTATTTTATTTATTTATTCCCTTTTGTTGCCCTTGTTGTTTTATTGTTGTGGTTATTATTGTTGTTGTCGTCGTTGTTGGATAGGACAGAGAGAAACGGAGAGAGGAGGGGAAGACAGAGAGGGGGAGAGAAAGATAGACACCTGCAGACCTGCTTCACCGCCTGTGAAGCGACTCCCCTGCAGGTGGGGAGCCAGGGCTTGAACCGTGATCCTTATACTGGTCCTTGTGCTTTGCGCCACCTGCGCTTAACCCGCTGCGCTACAGCCCGACTCCCTATAATAAATAAATAAATAAAGGCTCCAAGTCATCGGTTGTCAGAGAAATGCAAATAAAGACAACAGTGAGATACAACTTTACTCCTGTGAAAATGTCATACATCAGAAAAGGTAGCAGCAACAAATGCTGGAGAGGTTGTGGGAACAAAGGAACTCTCCTACACTGCTGTTGGGAATTTAAATTGTTCCAATCTCTGAGGAGTACAGTCTGAAGAACTCTCAGAAGGCTAGAAATGGACCTACCCTATGACCCTGCAATTCCTATGTTCATAGCACCACAATTTGTAATAGCCAAAACCTGGGAGACCAACAACAGATGAGTGGCTGAGCAAGCTGTGGTATATATACACAATGGAATACTACTCAGCTATTAAAAATAGTGATTTCACCATTTTCAGCTCATCTTGGATGCAGCTTGAAGAAATCATGTTAAGCAAAATAAGTCAGAAAGAAAAGGATGAATATGGGATGATCTCACTCATAGAAGTTGAAAAAACAAGATCAGAAAAGAAAACACTTAGCAGAACTTGGACTGGAGTTGATGTATTGCACCAAAATAAAAGACTCTGGGGTGGGGGTGGGGGTTCAGGTCCTGGAACATCATGGCAGAAGACCTAGCAGGGGTTGTATGTTATGCATGTACAAACTATTGTACTTACTCTTGACTAAAATTGGAAAGCAGGCCTATGGAATAAGTGGACTGTGGTGAAATTAATTAGGTATCAATGACTTATCAGAAATTGAAATGACAATGTGTGCTTGATCCTAATCACTTACCACCATCATGGGCCTCATTTTCAAAATGAATAAAATACTCTCAAGGCATGTTCTACCTCTATAAATCCAGAATGAGACAGGAGGGGTAAGCTAGGACCACCATGCACATTCCTAGTTGGGAATCTGATCCCAGTCAGACTGAGCTCTGGAATCCATTTGCTACGACAGGCCATGTGTCATTTCAGAAGGCAATTTCCTCCTCAGTCTGCAATTAGGCCTGGGATTTAGCCTGCAACCTTGATGTCACAGGGCATCCATTATCCTCACAGCACACTCTGCATCTTAACATCTTTTGGGTTCTGTAGAGTTCAGAGAGTCCAAAACTATTACTAACTATGCACTTTACTGTGTGTTTTTATGTGTTTTTTTTAACTGCTTCTTTAAATTAGTTGTGATTTCATTATTTAATTTACTTATGCATTCCCTCCAAGGATTAAAACAACTTTCATGAGGGCTCACAAACTAGATCCCAAAATGCCTCTTTTTTCCTTATATTTCAGAAACATACGCATAATTGCTCAAGAGTTCCTTTGGTCATTCCCAAGGTATTGCTAGTCCCCAGGAAACAAAGGAGAAAAGATTGTGTGTGGGAATCAATAGCTTTTGTTTTATTTACTCATTCAAGCATTAATGTTTTGCCTGTTTTATGCCAGATGCCTTGCCAAGTAATGTTGCTATAAACAATGGGTAAAAAACACAAGTTACTACTCTCACAAAACTTCATTTTTGTTTATGTCATTAGACTTACATCATGACTGTGCCCATTTGAAGTAGATACAAGTCACACAGGACACTATCATGTGTTTTGCTTTTGTTTGGGTACATAAAAGGATACATGAATCATACAAAGTTCAACAGTCCTCTCTCAACAACAAGGCCCTCTCTTGTTTTATTTTACTTTATTCCTTTTCTTCCATTGCATCCTCACTCCCATTAATTCTAACCACCACCACCTCCACCCGTAAGTAACTATTACCTTAATACATTTGGTATATAACTCTGGAATATGAGTGCATCTGAGGAAAATATATACTGTTGTTACACATATATATTTATCAGTATTCTTATGTATAAAGCTCATCCTTTTTTTTTAACTTTTGAACACTGACACATGTTGTCTGAGAGACCAGTTGGCACTGTTCACAGTCCCTCTAGTGTACTCCTCTGTGAGACTCAAAGCCTACTATAAGCTGAAGCTGCCATCTTTCTCACCCTTTCCACTGAGTCACATCCCAGGCAGCTCCCCCACTTTCCAATTCCACAAAGAAGGCTGCAGTAAATCAGTTTGGGCCTTGGTGCTAGTGTGTCCTGTAACCCTATTTCCAAGTCACAGGTCATACACACACACACACACACACACACACACACACACACATACACCCTGCCAATATCACTTATTGTTGCCATATTGCTTTCAGAGGATTCCACCATGTATACTCCCAGCAGCCAAAGGTTTTTGTAATTTTTCAAGTTAGTACCCAGAACAGAAGGGTTAATACTGGCCACTTACCTCTTACATGCTTGGCCATGTGCTAGTTGCTTTATGTGCAAGATCTAGAATGCTCACATATTTGTAAGGCATATGTCAGCATCTCTTTGATAAGTGAGAAGATGAGGATATCAG
The DNA here is from genome assembly GCF_950295315.1 of Erinaceus europaeus. NCBI lineage: Eukaryota > Metazoa > Chordata > Mammalia > Eulipotyphla > Erinaceidae > Erinaceus > Erinaceus europaeus. Next base: position 68,595,043 of record NC_080168.1, read on the forward strand.
AAAGACCAGTACCTCACCCAGGGGTGCACAACAACCTACAGCCTGATGGGCACGAGTGCTGCATTTGGTGTGAGCTGAATATGCATCAACAAGCATTTGATCCATTATAGAAGCACAGCTCAATGTGAGGAACAGGGACATTCATCCAGAAAACAGTTGGCCATCCTTTGCAAAACTGATCTCCCACACTCAGGTACTAAGCCATTCTTACTCAGCTATATCTGAAATGAGCAAATAAGTCTCTGTGATTCTCACACTTCTACAACCACAAAAACAGAAACTCCTCTTACTGTGAAAGGGCTGTCTTTTCTGGACACCTATTTATAAGAATAAATATAAATATAAGAATAGGTAACCTACTTAAAATACTTATTCTTACATATAGAAGTGAAGGAGAAATAAAACTAAGTATTTCTATACAATTCTTTCTCAAGACATCAGAATTTAAATCTAGGTGTTTATAGTTGAAATTGCTCATGGTTTCTTAGATGAACCTAGAATCATAGCTCCCACTTAAGGGTGAAAACTCACTTTCTTAGGCTTCATGCCTATGCAATTCCACTGCTCCCAGTGAACTCTGTCTTTTTTCCTGTTAGAGGGTGAAAGAGAGGAAGAATGGTACCACAGCATTGCTCCTTCACTCATGAAGCTTCTTATTTGCATAGCACTCCCATGTGGTAGCTGGTGACTCAGGCCTGGATCCTCATTCAAGGTAAAGCCTTGTGCTCTTCTGGGTGAGCTGTCTCTGGTCTCTAAAAGTTCACTTCTTTAAACAATTTGGGGGATGCAAAGATGATAGAGTCTTTCTCTGAAGCCTCAGAGAGCTTATAATCTAACTGAGAGGAGGACATTAGTAAGTACATTGTAGGGTGGGAGTAGATAGCATATTGGTTATGAGTCTCATAAAGAGACTCTCATGCCTGAGGCTTCAAAGTCCCAGATTACATAAGCCAGAGCTGAGCAGTGCTCTGGTAAAAAAAAAAAAAAAAAAAAAGAAAGAAAGAAAGAAAGAAAAAGAAAAGTACATTGTACACAATAGCGAAACAGAATTCAATGCCCAACACATGTGACTTCATTTCCTGGCATGTAGCCCAGGTAGCAGCTCTGCCCCCACAGGTGGTATAAGAAAACTGGGTACCTAGAGTGGCCAGGAACATGACCTGAGAGTTGTACTTACATCAGAGAAAGAAAGAGAACCAGAGATAGAGAGAAAGAGAAAACAGTGAACTTATGGGTGGCTGGAGCACTGGTAGGTCTCCCTAAACACAGGAGCATCTCCCTCAAGTGTTGAGGAATAATGCTACAGTTGTCAGGAAGCTCGCTCTACAGCATTAGTCAGAGCAGGCTAAAACTCAGATATCCTCTCATTGATCTGGCTGGGGCTACTTGGGAAAGCATAGGGAGACACTTTCCAAACAGAAGACTGTAGTCACTGGCTTGAATTCAAGGCTCTGCTCAGTAGGGATTGTTAAACTGATTCTGCTGCTACTTAGAATGATCTGGTTTGAAATACCTCCTCACAGCTCTGAATAGACAGTCCTGCCCTAGAGGCACAAGTGCTCTCTGACTGGGGCCAGTGAGGCATTTTCAGGGGTTTCTGCAATTCACTCGTGCAGCCTCAGAGCATGGTACTGGTGTCAGAAAATAGAAGACTTGTCTGAATTTCAGTAAAGTGAGCTTTCTTGCAAAGAGACGGGAGTGGGGAGAGTGGGGAGTGAACTCCAGTCCTCTTCCTAATTGTCTCCAGTCTCTTAGCAACATCCAGGAGTGTGAGGAGAAAACAAGGAGTCAGTTCAGTTCCTAGGTGGGGTGTGGGCAGAAACACCCCCCAGCACCCGGGGACACTGAGAGGGGGCGTTCACTAGGTGGGAGGAGGAGCTGCTTTTGAGAGACAAAAAGGGAGGCACTGTCGCTTTTAATGATGGGGTGAGCATCCAGGGAAGGGAGCTGAATCCTTGCTACTTGCTTCTGAACCCGTGCCCCTCTTGTTCGCTACACTTTTTTTTTTTCCTCCAGGGTTATTGCTGGGCTAGTGCCTGCACCATGGGTTAGGGTTAGTGCCTGCACCATGAATCCACCGCTCCTGGAGGCCATTTTCCCCCCTTTTTGTTGCCCTTGCTGTTGTAGCCTCCTTGTGGTTATTTTTATTGCCATCGTTGATGTTGTTGGTTGTTGGATAGAACAGAGAGAAATGGAGAGAGGAGGGGAAGATAGAGAGGGGGAGAGAAAGATAGACACCTGCAGACGTGCTTCACCAAGCACCCAGGGCTTCAAACACAGCAAGGCACTCTCTACCAGGCAAGCTATCTCTGTATCCTGGTAGCTATTTTTCTGCTGACCACCCTGTGCCCATGCCCAGGCAGCACAACCAGTGCTTGCTCACCAGATTTCCAGAAAGCAAAGCTGGATGGGATCCTTGTCAGAGCCAGAGCTTGAATGTTAATTGAAAATCAAGCAGAATTGCAACAACCCTAATCCCAAAAGTTCAAGCCTGGGACAGTAGGCACCTAACTGGAAAACCTGTTAGAGAATGAGAAGGGTGTGTTTTGAAATCATGGAGCTGAGGGGAGAGTAGGCAGCACCAACCCCATCCCTATGTGCTTGCTTTTGGCTCAAGGGGAGGTGGTTCTATTGTGTGCATGGAGCCTGGTGGGTCTGAGACTGGCTTGGAGGGGGTGGGCAGGAAACAAAACCTGGAAGCCTTTTGGGTGAGGAAAGCTGAGAGAAGAAAAGGATGCCCAGGGACCCTGCATCTAAGGCCCTGGTTTGCACTAGCATGGCCCTTCAGGGTGCAGTGTACCTTGCCTGGCCTTGCAGCCCTGGCTAGAGGATCAGCTTCCTCATGGGGAGTTTCTCCTGGAGCTTTGCGGGGTGGGGGTGGGGGTGCTGGCCTCTAAGCCTTGAGATTCACCTAGTATCTTCACAAGGACAGCCAGTCTAGTGTGGGAGTAGCCATCTTCCTGTCCCCTTGCCCCTGCCACAGAAGTAGCATTGCATCTTGGCTAAGGTATTTTTGGTGGCCCTTTGCTGTCACCTAGCCCCAGAGTACTGTTCCAACTGCAGAGCTACTAAACCAGATTAGCTTCTTTGCCCCTCTGGTTTTCAGAGGGGCCTTGAAAGATTAAGAAAGAGAGGAACTTCAAGGAGAATTGCATTTTAAAAAGTGAAGAGAGACCAGAATAGACTCCGGGGTAGAGAAATATTAACTCCAAGGTGCAGAGCAGACACAGTTGGCAGTAAGAAGTGGTGAGAGAAGGTAACAAGCACAGGCCACATGCCAGAAAAACCATAATTGCCACCGTAAGTTGTTGTGGCTTTGTTACACAGACGAGGAGTAGGTGAATTGGACTTGGCCAATGCAGGATGCAAGTTATACCTGAATTTCAGATGAATAGCAAATAATGTTCAGTCTAAGTTTGTATGACCTGAATATTGCATAGATACATTTTCTTCTTTTAATGTGATGCCAAGAAATGAGGCCAAATCCCCTTGCTTGAAAATACCACTGAGTGATCTCCTCAACCCAATTTTTTAATTTCTTTTCATTTCTTTTCTCCTTTTTTAAATTTTATTTATTTTATTTTATTATTTTTTTATTTAAGAAAGGATTAATTAACAAAACCATAGGGTAGGAGGGGTACAATTCCACACAATTCCCACCACCCAATCTCCATATCCCACCCCCTCCCCTGATAGCTGTCCCATTCTCTATCCCTCTGGGAGCATGGACCCAGGGTCATTGTGGGTTGCAGAAGGTAGAAGGTCTGGCTTCTGTAATTGCTTCCCCGCTGAACATGGGCGTTGACTGGTCGGTCCATACTCCCAATTTGCCTCTCTCTTTCCCTAGTAGGGTAGGTCTCTGGGGAAGCGGAGCTCCAGGACACATTGGTGGGGTCTTCAGTCCAGGGAAGTCTGGCCGGCATCCTGATGGCATCTGGAACCTGGTGGCTGAAAAGAGAGTTAACATACAAAGCCAAACAAATTGTTGAGCAATCATGGACCCAAAGGTTGGAATAGTGGAGAGGAAGTGTTGGGGGGTCCCAATTTTCTATTCTCCATTTTTATAGAAAGAGGAGATGTATTGTAATTAAAAACTAAAAGATTTTGGAGGCACAGCTGCTTGGTGCAGATTTAAAACAATCAAGGTTTATTACATGGAGGTTATTAGGTATTGTAAAGAGGCAAACATCAGCTGATATTAGGTATCAGATATCAGCTACATGTGTACAAGTCCAGGGAGGAGTGGCCATGGCGGGCACTGTGAGCACACAGAAATGCAGGGAACCAGAAAAGAGAGAGAGAGAGAGAGAGAGAGAGAGAGAACTTCCACTAAGAACAGCTTAAATCATTCACGATGCACACACAATCTCTTGTGAGTTTGCATAAGTTCCTACTAACATCAGCCATATGCTAATTACTTCCCAAAATCTTATTCATGTGCTGTGTCACAACAGATATGCACCATAGAACTGCTTCACCATCCTTGGTGCACCCATGTGGTTTGAACCCAGGACCTCTAGCAGGGTAAAGTATATGCTTCACTGGGTGTGATATTTTCCAGTCCCAGAGTCATATTTAAAATTTTATTTGAATTTCAAATTGAATGAGCATCCAGTACTTCATTCCAGTGACTCTGACAAAGGGGTGACACACTCCATACAGTAGAGTCCTTTGTGTTATGTTTTGGAAAGAGTTATCCAAACTGCTGTGTCACAGCTGAATTAGAGGAGGAAGTCACCAGAGCCAGAGCTGTGAGGAAAGAAACTCTATCACCTTCCTCTTTGCACAACTCTCCTCTCAGGCCTTCACTTCTGTGCCAGATGTTGAGGAGAGGCAGGGATTCCCAGGTCAAGTAGTTCTCCAGAACCCACAGGGCAATAAACACTCTAACCAATTCTGTGGTCTGCTGGAAGGGAACATCACATCCCATGGGTGAAGGGCTCAACTCCACAAGACTCCTCCAGCTCACTGCAGGTGCCTGTCACAAGTCCAGCTTGCTCCTCACTAGTACCTCTGCTCTGTTCTGCCAGCTATCAACCATAGATTGCCACAACTTCCTCCTCAGAGTCAGTTTCCATGACTGGCTCACCAAATTCAGTATACAGTTTAACTTACTAGATCTCCTGTTAAATATAGAAGGATACAAGTCAAAACCATTCAGATGGAAGAGATGCAAAGGGCAGGATAATGGAGAGCACAGAGCTTCCATGTTCTCTTGGGATATGCCATCCTCCTGCCACCTCCACACGGTCACCAACTCCTTGAACCCTATGGTTGGAACTTTTCATGGAAGCTTTAGGGTGTAGGCTTGATTAAGTCTGTGAACACTGGATCAGCTTCCAGCCCCTCTCTGTTCTTCAGAGGTCAGGATCAGGGCTAATCACAGGGTTGGTTTCCCTACTAACAAGTTCCCATCAAAAATCCCACTTTCTGCCTTTTGACTAAGGTGCTTTTGTATTTAATGCAGTCTCATCAACTAAGTGGGATTTACATCTGCTGTTTTTTTTCTTCTAGTTGCTTTCTATTTCTCTAGTTCTTCATCACTGCCTTCTTTTATATTAAATACTCTCTAGCATGCCATTATAATTCTCTTCTTTTTCACTTTACTCCTAAAACATGTTTTATTTATTTGATAACGACAGATAAAATTGATAAGGAAGGGGGAGACTGAGAGGGAAAGAAAAAGAAAAACACCTGCAGCACTGTTTCTCTGCGGGTGGGCACCAGGGGCTCAAATGTTAGTCTTTATGCCTGGTAAAGTGTGACACTGCTAAGACTCCTTCACTTTACTTTCTAAAGACTCTTTCTTAGCATTTTCCATGGCAGTAACAATTGCCACTGTAAAACAATCTAATATGAATTAATAACAACTTAATATCTATAGTGCACAAAAATGTTTCTCCTTTTTAACTCTGTTCACCTCTCCTGCTTTTGTCATAATTATATCCCATCAATGTAATTTTCTAATTCTTGCCTTACGTAGTATAGTAGTTTTCTTTTAACTTGCATAGCAGAAGAAAATAGATATAAATGTGTATATTCTTTGTACCTACTGTCATCTTTACCAGTGCTCTATCTTTTTCTGGATGGAGGCAGGTCACTATCTAGAATACTCTTGTTTCAACCTGAATGACTTTTTTTTTTTTCCACATTTATGGTAGGGCAGGCCTGCTCAATGATGTGTTCTCTCAATTTTTTTTTTAGTTTGTCTGGGATTCTTCTATTTTTTTTTTAAAGATATTTTGGGTGACTGTAAAATTCTTGGCTAGTCTTTTTCTTCCAGCATTTTGGATAGGTTATTCCACTGTCTTCTGGTTTCTATGTTAAGAAGTGAGGTGTTGATTTATTTTACTTATTTATTTTGTTTTAAGGTTTCCTTCCTGTCTTTTGACAGTTTGAGTATGACATGCTATAAATATTTTTGAGTTTTATTTTTATACAAAATAAATGTATAAAATTTTTTTTTTAAAGTGGGTGGGAAAAGTACAGGTTGAAATGTCACAAAATTAACTGCTCTCATTGAGAATTAGTCAGATTCTCTCCATAAATATTCCCTTGGTTATTTCTTTTTTTTTTTTCTTTTTCTTTACCAGAGCACTGCTCAGCTCTGGCTTATGGTGGTGCTGGGGATTGAACCTAGGACCTCAGAACCTGAGGCATGAAAGTCTTTTGCATAACCACTATGCTGTCTCCCCAGCCCTATTTCAGTTTTTTGTCTAGTTTACAGTTCTAAAAAAAAAATTCTTTGACAATTTTGACAGTTTCTCTGATTTTATGGAGAAGTGGGGAGATTGCCTCTTGCCAAGGATTTTTTAAAAATAATTTTCTTTTATTTTTATTGGAGAGCTAATAATTTACAGTGCAGTTGTGACATGAGAACTATTTCTCATTCCTCTGTGAGAGTTCTCTGAAGAACAGTCACCCAACCCTACCCCCTCAACTTAGGTCCTTTTCCATCATCATGCACCAGGACCCCAAGGTCATCTTCACCCCCACCCTCCCTAGAAATAGGCTTTTAGAGACCCTTACTCCACTATTCTGGAAGGACTTTGCAATCATCACTTTCAAAAAAGGATTATTGAGGACTATTCCTCACTCATATGGGAGAAAGTGGTTGTGTGACATGTGTAGGTATCCAGGAAGTCCTCAGAGAATTCACTTTAGGAAAGGGGGGTACTTAGTACTCCAGGGATCAATAAAATTATCAGATGTTTTTTCCTCTGTTTTTACACTTTAAATAGACCTTTTATTGCTTTCTTGTTGTTGCATATAATTATGGAATAACTAAGTGATAAAAAAGGGGGGGAGAATGCTTTACATTTTGCAGGTAGATACATGAATGATAGACAGTCATGAAATGACATGGGATGCAATTAAGAGCAAGAGAACTTATAAATATATAAATACCAAAAAAAAACATGATTCAAAGGTAATTAGGAAGCCCAAATGAAGGATTTTTTTTAATGGACCATATATAGCATTCAATTAAAAAAAAAAAAAGGCTCAGGGGCTACAGAGTAGCAGCAACTGTGTTTCTCTCCTCTCCCAGGTCAACTAGGAATACCAAAGGAGACCACCTGAGACCTCAACAAGACAGGATTAGAACGACTTCAGGAGCCCACCAAATCACCTGTGAGTAAAAACACATGTGGATGGTAGACAGAGAAGAGCCTGAGGAGAGATTGAGCAGCTGGGAATAGCCTGTCAGTTTAGGTGGTACTGAGGTACCACCTCCAGTCTGCCTTACCAACAAAAAGACTGCTGAAAGGAGGAGATGACATCCCTAAGACTTGCCAAATGCAACTATGACTCTCCATTACTGCTGCCCTTGGAGGCTGGAGCAGCAGGGGGTAGGTCCTGTGCTGACATCAGGGGACAGAGCTGACCAGGAAACTCCGGAGAAGATCTACGCCTCAGTGGTCTATATAGTGGGAGCCTTTTCACATTGTTCTCCTGATTAGAGCCTACAGACTATAAACAGGACTTGTTTAGAAACTCACAGGGCCCAGCAGTGCTGCCTGGCTTGGCAGAGAAGTTGAATTGAACCTGAAGCTTTGGATCCTTGGAGTGTGAGAGTCTCTTTGCATAACCACTGTATTATCTCTCCCCCACCCTGCTTTATCTCTTGGTCAGAAGTGAGTGATCAAGCTAAGAAGCCAACTTATACTTTAAAAGCCCTCAGTCTTCCATAGCCTACAGGGAAAAAAAAAAAAAAAGAACAAAAGAAGATTTAACAGCCACTGTGCTCCAACTCAGGGATTGAAATAATATTGAAACAGTTAATTTCCACAACTGTGAACACTTTAAGTACCTTACTTAGACAAAATTCAATCCAGACAAGAGTCATCAGTAATTTGAAAAGTACTCAGAGAGGAGCCTGATAACATACTATATAGAATGGTTAAACCAACAAGAATAAATATTGGAGAAATGAACCACGACAGGAGTCCAGCTAAAAGCGCCCAAAAAATTGAAACACAGAATAATAATAAATAAATCTAAACACTAGTTAAGGAAATAGTCACAGGAGTAAGAATTGTCATCAGAACTGTAGAAACAACAAATGAGACTCTGGAAGAAAACTCTAATTATGTCAAGGTGACTAGAGAGTTCAAAGCTGGAATAGCTGAGCTAAGAATACAACTAGCTAAACAAGCTCAAACAGTATCAGAACAGGGTAACAAAATAGCTGAACTACAAAAAACAGTAGAGGGGGAGAGAATAGAATAAATGAGGCTAAAAAAGAATTAGCAAGATTGAGGATGAATTAGAGACAACTAAAAAAGAATTCAAAGATCTCAAAAAGAGATTAGGAGATACTGAAAATGACAACAGAGACCTATAGGATGACTTCAGAAGAAATAATATACATATTTTTGGCTTACCAGAGGAAGAAAGAGAGGGAGGGGAAGAAAGCATTTTTCAGGACATAGTAGCTAAGAACTACTCTAGTCTAGACAATATCAAAGACATAAAAGTTCAGGAAACCCAGAGGGTCCCAAACAGAATTAACCCAAACTTAAAAACACCAAGACACATCATATTTATGGAAAGGAATAAGGATAAAGAAAGGATACTGAAGGCTGCAAGAGAAAAACAAAGAGTCACCTACAGAGGAAAACCCATAAGATTAGCAACAGACATCTCCCCACAAATACTACAGGTCAGAAGAGAATGGCAAGATATCTATCAAGTGCTCAATTAAAAGGCTTTCAACCAAGACTACTGTATCCTGCTAGAATGTCATTCAGATTAGATGGAGGCATAAAAACCTTCTCAGACAAGCAACACTTGAAATAATCACCTATCACCAAACCTTCCCTGAAAGAAGTTCTGAAAGGTCTCCTACAAGCAGTCAGATCACCATAAATATGCCATATATTAGAACACTCTAAAAATCTACAAGAATGGCATTAAAATATCTTCAGTCTATGATATCAATAAATGTCAATGACCTGAATTCACCTATTAAAAGACACAGAGTAGGAAGATGGATCAGAAAACACAACCCAACAATATGCTGTCTATAGGAAACCCACCTAACTCAAGAAGACAAAAACAGACTCAAAGTGAAAGGATGGAAAACTATCATACAAGCCAATGGCCCACAAAAAAAGTCAGGAACAGCTGTTCTGATACAATAGAGTTTAAAATCAATAAAATTAAAAAAGATAAAGATGGACACTACTTAATGCTCAAAGGGTCAATCAAGAGGACTTAACAATTATTAACATCTATGCACCCGCTGAGAAACCATTTAAATACATCAAACATCTACTGAAAGAGCTATAGCAATATATTAACAGCAACACAGTTATAGTAGGGAACTTCAACACCCTACAGTCTCAACTTGACAGATCATCCAGGCAGAAGATCAATAAAGAAATGAGGGAGCTAAATGAGGAGCTCGATAAATGAACTATTGGACATTTTCAGAATCATCCACCTAAGAAACTGGAATACACATTCTACTCAAGTCCACATGGGTCATTCTCAAGGATAGACCATATGTTAGGCCACAAAGACAGCATCAACAAATTCAAGAGCATTGAAATCATCCCAAGCATCTTTTCAGACCACAGTGGAATTAACTAACACTTAACAATCAACAAAAGATTAGTAAGAGTCCAAAAATGTGGAAGCTCAACAGTACACTACTTAACAACTACTGGGTCAAAGAAGAAATCAAGGAAGAAATCAAAATGTTTTGAGAGTTCAATGAAAATGAAGACACAAGCTATCAAAATATTTGGGACACAGCTAAGGCAGTTCTGACAGGGAAGTTCATAGCCATACAAGCACACATTAGGAAACAAGAAAAAGCACAAATAAGCACATCTTTAAGATTGCACATCTTAAAGACCTAGAAGAAGAAGAACAAAGGAACCCTAAAGCAACCAGAAGGACAGAACTAACTAAAGTTAGGGCATAAATAAATAACATTGAAAATAAGAAAACCATACAAAAGGTCAACAAAAGTAACTGTTAGTTCTTCGAAAGAGTGAACAAAATGAACAAACCTTTAGCCAGACTCACAAAACAAAAAAGAGAGAAGACCCAAATAAATTGGATTATAAATGAAAGAGGAGATATCACAACAGACAACACAGAAATTCAACATATCATGCGAGGCCTCTATGAACAACTATATGCCACCAAGCTAGAGAACTTGGAAGAAATGGACAATTTCCTAGATACCTATGAACTTCCAAAATTAAATAAAGAGACACTAGATAATATGAGCAGGCCTATCACAGTCAATAAAATTGAAACAGTTATCAAAAACCTTCCCAAGAATAAAAGTCCTGGACCAGATGGTTTTACAAATGAATTTTACAAAACCTTCAAAAAAGAACTAATACCTCTACTTTTAAAAGTCTTCCAGAAGATGGAAGACACAGGAATACTCCTTTCCAGGTTCTATGAAGCCAACATCACTCTGATTACAAAAACAGACAGGGACATAACCAAAGAAGAAAACTATAGACCAATATCTCTGGTGAACATAAATGCTAAAATATTGAACAAAATTCTAGCCATCTGGATACAGCAGTATGTTAAAAAAGTTCATCATGACCAAGTGGGTTTTATCCCAGGGATGCAAGGGAGGTTTAATATACATAAATAAACCACATGAATAAAAGCAAGACCAAATTCCACATGGTTATATCAATAGATACAGAGAAAGCCTTTGACAAAATACAACATCCCTTTATGACCAAAATGATACAAAAATGGGAAAAGATAGAAAATTCCTCAAGATACTGGAGTCTATATGTATAGCAAACTTACAGCCAACATCATACTCAATGGTTAAAAACTGAAAGCATTTCCTCTTAGATCAGGTACTAAACAGGCCTGCCCACTATCACCATTACTATTCAACATAGTGTTGGAAGTTCTTGCCATAGCAATCAGGCAGGAGCAAGGAATTAAAGGCATACATATTGGAAGAGAAGAAGCCAAACTCTCCCTACTTTCAGACAACATGATAGCATACATAGAAAAACCTAAAGAATCCAGCAAGGTTTTGGAAATCATCAGGCAATACAGTAAGGTGTCAGGATACAAAATTAACATTCAAAACTCAGTGGCATTCCTTTATGTGAACACTGTTAGAAGAAGATGAAATCCAGAAATCAACTCCTTTTACTATAGCAACAAAAACAATAAAATATCTAGGAATAAACCTAACCAAAGAAGTGAAAGACTTGTGTACTGAAAATTATGAGTCACTACTCAAGGAAATTGAAAAAGACAAAAAGAAATGGAAAGATATTCCATGTTCATGGGTTGGAAGAATTAACATCATTAAAATCATTATACTACCCAGAGCCATCTACAAATTTAATGCTATCTCCATCAAGATCCCAAATACATTTTTAGGAGAATAGAACAAGTGCTACAAATGTTTATTTGGAACCAGAAAAGACCTAGAATTGTCAAAACAACCTTGAGAGGGAAGAACAGAACTGGATGCATCACACTCCCAGGTCTCAAACTGTATTATAGGGCCATTGTCATCAAAACTGCTTGGTACTGGAACATGAATAGATATATTGACCAGTGGAATAGAACTGACAGCCCAGAAGTTAGCCCCCTCATCTATGGACATTTAATCTTTGACAAAAGTGCCCAGACTATTAAATGGGGAAAGGTGAGTTTCTTCAAAAAATGGTGTTGGAAAAAAATGGGTTGAAACATGCATAAGAATGAAACTGAACCACTTTATTTCACCAAACACAAAAGTAAATTTCAAGTGTATCAAGGACCTGGATGTTAGACCAGAAACTATCAGATACTTAGAGGAAAAGGCAGAACTCATTTCCGCATAAAATTTAAAGACATCTTCAATGAACTGAATCCAGTTACAAAGAAGACTAAGGCAAGTATAAACCTATTGGACTACATCAAATTAAAAAGCTTTTGCATAGCGAAAGAAACCACTACCCAAACCAAGAGACCCCTCACAGAATGGGAAAAGATCTTTACATGCCATACATCAGACCAGAGTTTAATAACCAAAAAATATAAAGAGCTTGCCAAACTTAACAACAAGAAAGCAAATGACTCCATCCAAAAATGGGGGAAGGACATGGACAGAAATTCACCACAGAAGAGACCCAAAAGGCAGATAAACACATGAAAAAAATGCTCCGAGTCTTTGATTGTAAGAGAAATGCAAATAAAGACAACAGTGAGATACCACTTCACTCCTGTGAAAATGTCATACATCAGAAAAGGTAACAGCAGCAAATTCTGGAGAGGTTGTGGGGTCAAAGGAACCCTCCTCCACTGCTGGTGGGAATATAAATTGATCCAACCTCTGTGGAGAGCAGTCTGGAGAACTCTCAGAAGGCTAGAAATGGACCTACCCTATGACCCTGCAATTCCTCTCCTAGGGATATATCCTAAGGAACCCAACACACCTATACAAAAAGGTTTGTATATACCTATGTTCATAGCAGCACAATTTGTAATAGCCAAAACCTGCAAGTCCAGCAACCGATGAGTGGCTGAGCAAGCTGTGGTATATATACACAATGGAATACTACTCAGCTATTAAAAATAATGATTTCGTCATTTTCAGCCCATCCTGGATGGAGCTTGAAGAAATCATGTTAAGCAAAATAAGTCAAAAAAAAAAAAAAAAAAAAAGAAGGATGAATGTAGGATGATCTCACTCTCAGGCAGATGTTGAAAAACAAGATCAGAAGAGAAAACACAAGTAGAACCTGAACTGGAGTTGGTGTTTCGCAACAAAGTAAAAGACTCTGGTGTGGATAGGGGGTGAGAGTACAGGTCCTGGAAAAGGATGACAGAGGACCTAGTGGGGGTTGGATTGTTATGTGGGAAACTGAAAAATGTTATGCATGTATAAACTATTGTATTTACTGTCAACTCTAAAACATTAATCCCCCAATAAAGAAATTAAACAAAAAAGGCTCTACGTCAAATATTGATATAATGGTTATTCCCTCCCCCTTGAGACTGTCTGCTGGTTTGTTTTTTTGTTTGTTTGTTTTAATTGCCATCAGGGTTAGGGTTATTTGTGGGGCTCGGTGCCAGCAGTATTGATCCGCCACTCCTGGTGGCCTTTTTTCCTTTTTCTTTCTTTTTTCTTTCTTTTTTTCTTCTTTCCTTCCTTCTTTCCTTCCTTCCTTCCTTCCTTCCTTCCTTCCTTCCTTCCTTCTTACCCTCTCTTCCTTCCATTCCTACTTTCTGTTTTTATTGGATAGGACAGAGAGAAATTGAGGGGCGAGCAAGAGAGAGAAAGAGAGACACCTGAAGACCTGTTCCACCACTCTTGAAGAGTTCCTCCTTGCAGAAGGTGTGGGGGGAACTGGGGCTGGAGCCCAGGTCCCTTGCATGTGGTAATGTATGCACTCAATCAGGTGTGCCACTTCTGGGACCCCTCAGACATTCACAGATAGTATTTCTACTTGTTTTAATTTGTAGCTTAGAAAAGACGCAATGTCATTTAACAATGGTACTGGGGGATTTTTAGGCAGTTTTTATATTCCATGAGTCTATCATGTGGACTAACTGAAGAAACTAGTAAGAGTTTAAAGACTCTCTAAGGGAACTTGAAGCACTAACACTAAGTTAAAATTGTAAATGTTGGTTAGCTCTTCATTAACAATAAAGATAACCATTTCATCTCAAATAGAATCTGCAATGATAATAGCATGTTGCAGGTATAAATTGTATTTTTCCAGAGCATCCTGGTAAAACAGTGAAAGTGATCACAGTTTGCTAGCAAGGTCACATTATTTCCCAAAGCAATAAACAATCCCTACATTTTCCTACTTAGCCCTCATAAAGAAACCCTACATTTTTGGGGGTTAAAAGGTCAGCCTCACCCACTGAGAAATCTCAACGGGAATTTGCTGTTTTCCTCTGTGAATGAGCCTGGCTCTAAATATAAATTTTAAAAAATAGTGAAAATATGTATCCTTGAGTGCACTCAAGCTGTTCATCTTTCCTGAATGGAATAAAAGCCAAGAAACATTGAAACTCATTTTCCATTCACCAGTGCCCCCCTCATCTGTGCCACTAGGGATTCTAACACTCCACAGCAATGTGCTAACTGTTAAAGAGGCCTTACAATTAACCATATAGGTTTGCATAATGTCAGATGACCTCCTGGGAATTGGAATGGTCCTCAGATACAAGCAAACTGCCAAACTTGACATAAATGCAAATTCATGGACATTGCAGATGGAGCCTCCAATCCAGCCAGAAGGGTCTGGCCCAGATGTTCCTTGGAAATCTTAACCTCTGCCTCATTTCTGCAAATGGAGCAATTTGGATAAAAGTACTATCACACAGATAGGAGTGAGTTTCGCTTGGCAATTATGAAGAAATTTCTAGATATGTTTGCTTCAAGTATTTTGAATTTTTTAAGTGTTACCATTAGATTTTAAGAAACATCTGGCTGCTTTAAGAGCCAAGAGTTAAAGCCCTAACATGAAAATACAGGACAGGGAGTTGGGCGGTAGCACAATGGTTAAGTACACATGGAGCAAAGCACAAGGACTGGTGGAAGGATCCCGGTTCGAGCCCCCGGCTCCCCACCTGCAGGGGAGTCACTTCACAAGTGGTGAAGCAGGTCTGCAGTTGTCTGTCTTTCTCTCCCCCTCTCTGGCTCCCCCTCTTCTCTCCATTTCTCTCTGTTCTATCCAACAACGACAACGTCAATAACAACAATAATAACTACAACAATGAAAACAAGGGCAACAAAAATGGAAATTGAATAAATAAATATAAATATATATTTAAAAAAAGAAAGAAAATACAGGACAAGAGTTAAAGAGACAGCCCCTCATGTAGGGTGTCTGTATTGCCATGTGCATGATCCAGAGTTGAACTCCAACACCATATGCTATAGGAATGGCAGAAGCTTCAAGGCTGTGGCATCTCTCTTCTGTTTCTGTTTGTCTATATGAATGAAAAAGTAATACTATGGCCTGAGCAGTGACATTCACATAGTCACAAGACCCTAGTTCCAAAAAGTAATCAATTAAAACACAAGACTAGTAACTTGGAAAGAACCAGACTGTGGTTATAATATGAACAAAGTTATAGGTCCTTAGTTTATTGTTTGTTTGGCTTCACTGCTCTGACATGACTTTATCAGACAGAGAAAGACAGAGAGAGAGAGTTAAAGACAGCACCAAAGCATCCTCTAATGCAGTTGATTGAAAGATCAAATAGTTTGCATTCATGAGTTCACAATATTTTTTTAAAAAATGCTTCAACTCTCCTTTAGAGAGTGGAGCCATTTCATTATCTTGGACATATATAAATTGTGGAGAAAAACAAACATGTGCCTTGCTTTGCTTCTATACACTGTTCCAATTGTTACAGTAAGTTGAGGCTACACTGCTCTTTATAACACTATTTCAATTAATAACTTACAAATATTATGGAATTCAAATTCCACCATTTTGTAGCACCTATGAAATGTTAGCTCTCCTGTGCTGTGTGATAGGACAATCCACTGACCATATGTGACAACTTAAAGCTAAGTGTTAAATGAAGTTGGTGTAACCTCTATAGCTATCAGTGTGGGAATTTCTCAGAGTCAAAAATATGAATACAATATGATCCATTAATCCAGGTATGTATCTAAAAAATATGGAAGACACTGATTTAAAAATTATACTTTCACCCCTATATTTACAGCAGCATTATTCACAGTACCAAAGATAAAGAAACAACCGAAATGCTCCTTGATGGATAAAGAAGATGTACTGGGAGTGGCAGACAGTTGACTCAGTAGAGTGAATACTTTACCATGAGTGGGAACCTGAGTTTGAGCACCCAGCCAACACAGAAGAAACTTTATGAGCAGTGGATTAAACCTGGGACCTTAGAGCTTCAGGAATTAGAGTCTATTTACATAACCACTGTGCTAGCCCCCATCCTCTCTCTTTTTCTGTGCTAGTCCCCATCCTCTCTCTTTTTCTATCTCTCTTCCCTCTTTATATTTCTCTCCTCTCCCCATTTCTGTTTCTTACCCTCTAATTTAAAGGGGAAAAAAAAAAAAGCGAACCCACCAAAAGCAGTGGAATTGTGTAGACACGAAGTCCCAAAGATAACCCTTGTTTTAAATATATACTCAATGGAATACTGTTTAGAAGTAAAGAGGAGTGGGAGGAACCTGGAGCTATGACATACTTTTTCAAAACTGTCAGGATGAAGCTCTCACAAGGGTGAGTGGACATGCAGATCAAAAGTCACAAAGAGATGCAAAGGTGTGATGAGTATGAAAGCCAAGAGCTGTCTGTGGTGGGAGGACTGTTGTTGGCACAAGCCCAGGGAGGACTTCTGGTGTGGCAGGCACATGTCTGTGTATTGTGCAGATTACTGGCATTCACAACTCATAATAATTCATCAAGCCATATTCTGAGTGGGGTGGTTTTTTTTGTTTGTTTGTTTTTTAAGATTTTATTTATGTATTATTGAGAAAGATAGGAGGAGAGAAAGAACCAGACATCTCTCTGGGTGGTTTTTTTGTTTTTTAAGATTTTATTTATGTATTAATAAGAAAGAAAGGAAAAGAGAGAGAAAGAACCAGACATCACTCTGGTACATGTGCTGCCAGGGATTGAACTCAGGACCTCATGCTTGAGAGTACAATGCTTTATCCACTGCACCACCTCCCGGGCCATGTGGGTTTTTTTTTTTTTAAACACGTTTCTCTACTGATGTCTTATTTTACCATTTTAGAAAAGTTTTTAATAGAAGCTAAGAGTATTCACCTGAACACTCTGCCTCTGAGAAGATAATGACTTGCAATTTACGATCTTTAACATTCCTTACCAAACCTCTTTGCTAATGGCATATGTATTCCCCACTGCTTTATCATTTAAGATGATACTCTTAGCACCAACTCACAGGCTTCAGCTAGCTCTCTAAAGGAGAGGTGGAGAAACTTCCCAGTTGTTTCTACCACCCGCGTATACATTTTGTTTTCAGGTGATTTTACTTGTCTCTGGCTCATACATCTTGGAATGTGCCTTGTTCCTCAGCCCTCACTCCCTCTCTCTCAACCATTTCCAGCAGTACATTTCACTTTTCCCATTCCCCTATCTTATAATGATAGAATGTTCTGGGAGACAGATGGAGATGATTGATCCTCAGCAGCTCTCTTTTATATGCACAGAATTCTTAAGAACTGTGGTTCCTGGAAGGAGGGAATGATTTGCCCAAAGTCACTGCACTGATTGGAAGCAAAGATGGGGCTCACATTTTGAGTTTCTAGTCCCCTAATCACCTGTCCTAACTCCACAGCCCCTGTATGGACTGGGGCAGATTTTGTTTGCACTTGAGCTCCCTCATGTGTGCCCGTCCACCACTATCACCTCTGTTGACAAGTCACCCTGTTGCACAGCATTGCCCCAGCCTCCCATCTTCCTTCTCAGCAGCTCTGATCTTGCAGCAGGTTTTTCAATAGTCCTTTCAATCATGTGTTCTTGATATAAAATTTCCTTCGATTTTCCAGCACTGAGAAAGGGGGAACACTCTTTCATGTAATGGGCAGCATCGGAACACTTATCCCTAAGGAACAGAACTCTATGAAGCATGCACAAAACATGTATAATAACACCTTGTAGGATGTTTTCAAAGGAAGCCACACAGCTTTCTAGAGTCCAGGGGAGAGTGCACAGAAGGTAGTGTGATAGGTGCCTGCTTGCTTCTCATTGCCTTGGCCTCTTGGTTTCTCCCCTCAAAGTAATTCTGGGCACCACATCTACCCTTAGTGATGTTCCTCCAGGTCCCACCATGACAATGCCTCCCCCCATACCCTCCCATGTTTCCTTTCTTTTCCGAAAGAGTTCATCAGATGCTATTTTTAATCTTCAGAGCCTTCTTTTTGACTGCCAAATTATATGTCCATTGTGGAAAATACAAAGCAGCAAGAGAAGGAGAAGACAGAGGAGAAACACCCACCATAAATACTCCACACTGTGCTGATGAGTGATACCTGTATTGCTTCCCTTCCACTCTCTCTCCTTTCCTTTTTCATCTATTCCTTTTTGAACCTTTCTCTTCACAGGCCCACAACTTAAAACATGTAGTGATTACTGTTACATAATAACAAATATGTGTATCTGGGCTCCCTACCCCTTCTTCTAGCACCCACGAAATCTCCAAAGTGCTTGAGTACTTTCTGTAGCTAACAAGGTAACTGATGACTAGGAGTTCCTAAATAGATTTAGTTTGGGTCTCCTATGATGAGAGGTCTGGAAATTTCATCCCTAAACCCCGACACCCCCTCCATGATGGACAGAGGGACTGAAAGTTGAATTCATCAACTGTAGTCATTAATGTAATCAGTCATGTTATGTAATGACATCTCCACAAAAATCTATGGAACTGAGGTTCAGAGAGCTCCAGATTGGTGGGTAGAACCCCCAGACAGACATGTACCTAGATAGCCCTGTGCTTTTCTACATGGCTCTTTCTGAATATTACTATTACTAGTATTATTAACATTACTATTACTGAACAACAATAATAATGACATCTAGTGGTTAAGGTGTTTTCCTGAGTTCTGCAAGCTCTTCTAGTGAATTCTCAGACTTGAAGAGGAAGTAGTGGGAAACTTTAATTTGCAGGTAGTTGATCAGTAGCACAAAGGATGCCCCAGCCTTGACCTTGACACCTAGGATCAGGGAGGAGTGTACAAGGAGGAATCCTTGGGGGCTGAAACCTGAATCTCTGGGCCCTGCAGTCACACCTCAGCAGTGGTGTCAGAACAGAGTCGTCAGACTCACATCCAGTGATGAGGTGGCTTCATCCTATATTCTCCACAAAGCTGGGGAAAGAGAGGCTCTCGGATTTTTTTTAATCGTCTTCTCCTCTTAGTGCTCTGAACAAACCCAATGGCTATTCTGGGAGAAAAGCAACTCAGCTAGGCATCTGAGACCTGCCCATCACTCATTCACTTAGGATCCATGTGTCTCGGGGAGAGGGGGCTGTGATGCTACTGGAGCTAAAGCTCCACAGCAGAGAGGCCCACACTCCAGCAGAGTCCTTCCTTTATGCAGCATTTTGATAGCTGCAGCGCAGGGTCCAGAGATATCATTTCATTAGTCCTCTGGGGAAAAGACACAGGGCCATTTATTCCACTACCCATCCAGGAAGTCGCCCCTGCTGGTTTAATAATGCTGAAGAGGAGTTGCTTTGAGGATGGTTGGTCAGCACTTTCCAGTGATGATTCAGCTTGTTTTCTATAGCCTTTCTAATCTCAGCAGCCTTAAATAATCCTGCTATATTAAAAGCTACCACAACACCAGAAAAGGAAATTCCTCAGCTAAACTTTGCATCAGCATGTCCACTCACCTAACCACTGATGGTTATATTCTGCAAGCTTTATTCACCCTCCCTATCCAACATCAAACACCCTCTTTACCCAACATCGAACAACTGCTCTAACACCACCTCTTCATTCTAGAGTCTCAACAGGAGTGATAGGTAGGATCTGACTAAGTAATTGGGTATAATCTAAAAGTCCAGTTTTGGAAGGAGTAGGGGTATTCATACACTTCTAAGCAATAGTCATTCTGCATACCACCTAAAGAACATTTAGAGATATTTACACAGCACAGCACAGGAAGGTAGTTCTTGGTTGAGCATACTATACTATACTATATATACTATATATGTGTATACTATTTTTACAACACAACAACAATGGGAATAGTAGCAACCATGTGATAGTCACCAGTTCTGCATCTCTCTCAGGGTTTAGTTAATGGAGGACTTTGTCATATTGACAATAATTTATCCTCTTAAATGTAGAAAGGATAAAAACCTAGCTTCATCCACCAATTTTTTTTTACCTCCAGGGTTATTTTGGGGGCTAAGTGCCAGCACTATGAATCCACCACCCCTGGTGGCCATTTTTTTTTCTAGACAGACAGGAGTTGAGAGAGGAGAGGAAGATAGAGAGGGGAAGAGAAAGACACCTGCAGACCTGCTTCACTGCTTGTGAAATGACTGTAGGTAGGGAACCAGGTGCTCAGCCACAATTTCCAATCTCTAGTCTCTTGGAGCCATCTTAACAAAAAACTTTGGTGATGTAGCCTAACATGCACAGTGAAAAGGTATCGCCTCACCTGTCACCTCCTGCAGCACAGTAGGTCTGTGGGCCTTGAGCAGGGGCAGCAGGGCCCAGGGGTCAGGCACAGTGACTTGCCAAGCACTGCTCAGGGCTTCACTTCCCATTTCACAGTGAGCACTGTTGAGCAAAGAGTCCAGTTCTATCACAAATCACTAATGGGTTCATACAATGATACATTATAAGCTTCTTTTTAAATTTTTTGTAAATTAATTATGGGGCTGAAGAGATAACATAATGATTCTGCAAAAAAAATTCCTGAGGTCCCAAGTTCAATCTCCAGCACCACCATAAGTCAGAGGTGAACAGTGCTCTGGTCTCTCTCTGTCTCTCTCTCATTAAAAATTAGTAAAATAAAACAAAATAAAATAAGTACACATTTTGAGAATGGAACCAGGGCTTTGCAAATGCACAATACCACTGCTGAAAAACTTCCTTCAACCTCATTTCTTCAATTTTTTTTCCTGTCTACACAGGAGCTTCACCAATGCGGACCAACTTCTCAGATGGAAAGACAGAGATGATATATGTATATGTGTAAATATATATATACATATATATATATATATATATATATATATATAGAGAGAGAG
This sequence comes from Erinaceus europaeus, assembly GCF_950295315.1. Lineage (NCBI taxonomy): Eukaryota > Metazoa > Chordata > Mammalia > Eulipotyphla > Erinaceidae > Erinaceus > Erinaceus europaeus. The sequence continues at coordinate 68,616,268 of NC_080168.1, forward strand.
AGAGAGAGAGAGAGAGAGAGAGAGAGAGAGAGACCACAGAACCAAAGCTTCCTCTGTGAGGTGGGAACTGAGTATCTCATGTGGCAAAGCAGGCATCCTCCCAGGTGAGCCATATAGATGGCCCATCATTATTTGTTCAAGTGAGAGAGAATAAAGGGAGTTAAATAATTTAATGCTTCTTTAAAGGGACCCTCACTGCTTTAGTCTATAAAATAAAGAAGTGATTTAAGTTGCCCAGCATTTAAACAAGTTGTGATTTGAACTTTTACACCAATGTACTCTTTGCATTGGCTGTACTGGAGATATTACCTGGGACTTCATGCATGCCAATGCTATCCCCTAACTTTCAGCCACTTACTGTGTCCTGAGACTTATTTCTTTCATCCAGTGATGTTGTATCCATTTACTTTTTAAAAAAATCTTTATTTTATTTTATTTTATTTTATTTCTACCGGGATTATCAATGGTGCTTGCAACGAATCCACCACTCCTGGTGGCCATTTTTTCCCTTGATTTGATTTGATAGAAACTGAAATAAGGGGAGTCAGGCTGTAGCACAGCGGGTTAAGCGCATGTGGCGCAAAGCACAAGGACTGGCGTAAGGATACCGGTTCGAGCCCCTGGCTCCCCACCTGCAGGGGAGTCACTTCACAAGGGGTGAAGCAGGTCTGCAGGTGTCTGTCTTTCTCTCCCCCTCTCTGTCTTCCCCTCCTCTCTCTATTTCTCTCTGTCCTATTCAACAACAACTACAATAATAACTACAACAGTAAAACAACAAGGGCAACAAAAGGGAATAAATAAATAAAATAAATATTAAAAAAATAAAAGAAACTGAAATAAGGAGGAACAGACAGAGGGAGAGGCTGAGAGACACCTGCAATACCTGCTTTTCTCCTTGCCTGTGAAGCATCCCCCTAAAGGTAGGGAGTGGAGGCTCCAACCTGGATCCTAGAGCATGGTAATGTTTGTTCTTAACCAAGTCCACCACCTTCCAACCCCCTCCATTTACTCTCCCTGGTGAGCCCAGATCCATTATTTTAAATGTTTTTTTACTGCTTACTCCCAGGCAGAAGTCAGTTGGTCCTTGTAACACTCACAAAATGTCATTGCTACTGCCATGGCAGTACTTAAGGGCTTATTACAACTTACTTATTTTATCTTTATTTTTATTCATTTAATTTTTCATTGCCATCAGGTTTATCAGTGGGGATCGATGCCTGCACTACAAATCCACTACTCCCAGTGACCTTTTTTTTTTCTATTTTATTTGACAGAACAGAGAAAAATTGAGAGGGGAAGAAGAGGGACAGAGAAAGAGAGAAAGATATCTGCAGATCTGCTTCACCATTTGTGAAGCTTCCCCCACTTCAGGTGGGAAGCAGTGGCTTGAACCCAGGTCCTTGTGCATGGTAACGTGCACACAACTGGGTGCACCACCTCCTGGCCCTCGTTGCTATTTTTAACATAACAGTTTTCGCTTGGTGGCAGGTGTCATCCTGGGGTTCCCAAAACTGAGCCCTGAGTGAGGGGATATTAGAGAAATTCAGCAATTAAATGCAGATTGAAGAAATAGGAATAGAAAAACCACTGTGCTTCTACAGAGAATATGTGTTACAAGAATAGACATGGAAAGGACATGAAAGGTGTCTTATATGGATAGAATTGTGTGCCCCACCCATTGGCCCCAATCCCTACTAGGAAATTTCAATCCTTGGTATCTCAGGCTGTCCCTGTATTCAGAAACAGGGCCTTCAGAGGAGAAAATTAGATAAAATGAGGTTGGGCTGGAAAGACAGTGACTCTGAGGCCCCAGGTTCAATCCCTAGCATCACCGTAAGCCAAGGTTGATCAGTACTCAGGTCTCTATTTTAATAAAATATATTTTTAAATATTTATTTATTATTTATTCCCTTTTGTTGTTCTTGTTTTTTATTGTTGTAGTTATTGTTGTTGTTATTGGATAGGACAGAGAGAAATGGAGAGAGGAGGGGAAGACAGAGAGGGGGAAAGAAAGACACCTGCAGACCTGCTTCACTGCTTGTGAAATGACTCCCCTGCAGGTGGGGAGCCAGGGGCTCAAACCGGGATCCTTACATCAGTCCTTGGGCTTTGTGCCACGTGCACTTAACCCGTTGCACTAATGCCTGACTATGCCTGTCATATTGGATGGTGAGCCGCCATCCAATATGACAGGCGTCCTTATAACCCAAGGGGCTTAGGAAGTGACCACACACTAGGGACCATGTGGAAGCACAATGAGATGGTGGCCATCTCTATCTCCAGGAGAGAGGCTCCAGGGAAATCAATACTGTAAAACCATGATCTTGGCCTTCCAGTTCTCTAGAAAGGTAAGAAAGTCTCTTTCTGTAGTTCTATCTCCCCAGCGTGTGGTCCATGTGAATACACAGGATTCTTCTGGTAGAAACCAAGCATCACTTCTCCTCTCCTCTCTACTCCTCCATATAAGTGGAAGTATAAATGATTACACTAGGGGAATTTAGTGGGAACAAGGACAGATTGTTTTGGTTTCTTTCCTCCACCTCTTTTCAGAGGAGCAGTGGTAAGCCCTGGTGGGTAACCTAGCAATAATGGTTCAGCTAGTGGCACTGGCAGAACAATACCCTCATTGTGCATCACTGGCCCTCAGCACCAACAATCCAATTATTGTTGCCAAGGTGGAATCCCCTGTGCTGCCCAAGTCCATGGAATTGGCTCTTGTTCCAGAACAAACTTCACAAACAAGGTCAAGGTGAGGGCCCTGTCCACTTTACAGAGATCCCAGGCTGCAGGAACAAAGCTAATGGCCTGCTTACAGAAATGGGCCTAACAGATAATCTTGTAGAAAAAGGCAACAGGGAAAAAAAATCTTGTCCCCAAATCCATTACCAGTCCCAAACAAAGCAGGGTGAGTGCATTTAAACAAAGGTGGGAACATGAATTCAGAAGACAACCTTGTGCTGATGTCTGTGGGCCTTTCTGAACATTTGAGTGCTTACTAATAAGATTCTGGTTACATTTCCTCTTTGAAAACTATATTTCTGGGAACCCTCAGATTAGATACAGACGTGAAGGGAAGATAACAACTGAAGGAAAAGGAGGGGGAAGGACTTTATATTTGCCAGAACAGTGGAGGGAATAAATAGAGCTCTTACAAGTATATCATCGAGGAAATACTAGAAATTAAAGTAGATATACTAACTAGAGAAGAATGAAGTGAAAGATGATCCCAAAATGCCCGTTTGAATCTTGTTGTCACAACCAGAAGTTTCAAGGCCCTGCCTCTGTGCTCAGAGTTCCATTAGCAGCAGTGTGGAAATCATCTTCCATGCAGAGGGACAGTGGAAGCCGTGCCAATGAGAAGGAGCAGTTATATTCAGATCTCTACTGTGGACTCCTCAGAAGTCATAAAAATAGTTTGCTAAACTTAAAAAAAAATTGAGGGAGACCCTGGTAAAGAATAAAGTAAAAGCAAAACATGTAGGCTTTTGATTTAAGTTGATTGGTTCTTAGAAAATATTGAAAATAAGTGGCATCATTTCTGTGTTTATGGAAATAGAAAACAACTTCTTGCAGAACAACTGCCAGGCTGATTCCAAACTACTTCTATTTATTCATGTATCTTTGAAATACACTTAGGGAATAGAAAAGCTCAATTATCTCTGTATGTACTTTTTTTCCTTTATTTTTTCATTTTTCCAGAAAATGCATTGTACATGGCTTGCCCTGTACTATACATGCCTTGCCCTGCTTGAAGCCCTGAGTTTGAGCCCTAGTACCAAGGGAGCTCCATGGAGGGAACTTCTCATCTCTCTCCCTCTACCCTTCCCTCCCTCCTTCTCTCAGTTCTACCTTTCAAAGAAATAAAGAATGAAAAATTAGGGCAAAGAGACAGCTCAGAAATGGTATCATATTTGTGCAAGACCCTAGATTCATTCCCCAGCCCCACCTTAGACACACACACACACACAATGGAATGGCAAATAGATCTCCTGGATGGTACACCTGCTGTGCCATGTGCAAGACTCAGATCTGAGCCTGGCCCCATCATATTAGAGGTAGATTGAATGCTATGATCTCTTTCCCACCCTCTGTTCTGTCTTTCTATCAGAAAAAAATCAGTTCAGAGTAGTAACATCACCGTGACAACCAAATAAAAATCATGAAGGAGCAAGCTTCCGTATCACTGGCTTTAAACTTTTTGGAAACCTTGAAGGAAATTCTCATGTTGCTGAGAATTGGTGTATGAATTTTTTAAATTAATTTTTAATATTTATTTATTCCCTTTTGTTGCCCTTGTTTTATTGTTGTAGTTATTGTTGCTATTGATGTCATCATTGTTGGATAGGACAGAGAGAAATGGAGAGAGGAGGGGAAGACAGAGAGGGGGAAGAGAAAGACAGACATCTGCAGACCTGCTTCACTGCTTGTGAAATGACTCCCCTGCAGGTGGGGAGCCGGGGGCTCTAACCAGGATCCTCACGCCGATCCTTGTGCTTTGCGCCACCTGCACTTAACCCATTGCGCTACTGCCTGACTCCCTGGTATATGAATCTTAAGTGATGTCCTTTGCATGGAAGATGCTTGTTTACACAGTCCACATTAGGCATATAAACCCTGTTTAGTTCTGTTGGTTACCTTTGCACCTAAACTCCAGTTTCTCTTTCTTATTCCTTCAACTCTGGATCTGGCTCCCCAAGAAGAGGCAGCCTGCCAGTATGTTGGGGCAAACATCTTAGTTAATCATTCTGGGTGCCCAGTCATGGAAGCTCAGTCTGCCCATCTACCCCCACCCCTACTCCTTACCCCACTCCCACCCCTGCCCATGGGCCTCTCTTCCTGGCTTGGGAAAGACTAAATGTAGAAACTTTCCTGATGGTGATTTTGTGCAGCCAAATTCATCCAGGGCATTTGAGTTCATTTATCTTGAGTAGAACCTTCCAGTTTGGGGCCTGAGTTTGAAGGCTGCCTGCATTGCACACAGACTGGCTGGTACTGTGGTTCCTCAGATTGACTCCTAATTTGTTCCTGATTTTCAGCACCTTTTTTCCCCTTATACTTAAAACCTACTGGCTCCAAGCCCAGAACTTTCCTGGAGTTTTGCCAGAAAGACTGGCTCTTACCTCTTACCCTCCCATGCTCCCTCCTGTGAAATGCTGAACTGCAGGAAGCCCCACTGCCTTTCAATCATCATCAACACACTTACATTTGCTTTTTGCTTTTTCTTTTAGAAGATTGCTCTCAGGGCTGGTGAAATAACTACCTAGGAGGATGCCTGCTTTACCATGGTGACCCAAGCTCCCTGTACACAACACAGGACTACCCTAACACTGGGGGAAGCTTGGGTGCTGTGGTATTTCAGACTCTTTCTCTGAAAAACTCATCCTGGAACAGTAAAGCCCAGGCAACAAGAAGAGAAAAAAAAAAATCTCTTCTACCACTCCAGTTCTTGCCATTATAGATTGACCCTTTTCTGTCCTCCTGCCATACCACTGGAGACTCAGAAAGGAGATTAGGGGTGTGTGTGTGTGTGTGTGTGTACATATACATACTTGTCCTGAGTCAGTCATATTGAATCAAATCCAGAACCTGTTGAAACTTTAAAAAAAAAAAAGGGAGAAAGATCCCATGTTTTAATACTATTTATTTTAAATATTATTTTTATTTACTTATGAGAGAAAGAGAGAGAACTAGAATATCACTTTGGCATATGTGATGCCAGGAATCAAACTTGAGACCTCATGCTCGAGAGTCCATTGCTATATCTTCTGTTCTATCTCCCAGACCACAGCTCTATATATGCTCTTTTGAAAACATGCACACACAGACTCATATGATTATAAGTATTTCCTCCATCATTATTTCTCTGCATGTGTGCATAGCTTTCCATTGTGTGTATACATAGACTGTGATTTGCTTACCCAGCACCCCAACACTGGGTGTTTGAGTGATTTGTAAATTTACCCTAGTAAGTGAGTCTGTGGCAGCAATATTGTTTGTATCTTCTGTGCACCTTGCAGTCTGTTTCTTTGGGCCTACGTTTTTATATGAATTGCTGTCAATGATTTTCCTATTTTAAGACTTTATATACATACTACCTTTCACAATGCTCATATCAATTTTTCACATGCATCTTACTTACACTAGTTGAAATTTTCTCCCAGCCTTGGGTGTTATACCTTTAAACTTTCATATTTAACAGGAAGGAAACACTCAGTTGTGTGTGGACTTCCCCATCAGCAGTGGGATTGCAGCTGGGAGGGGAGAAACTGCATTAGTTTCTTTAACATTTGCTGGCTGCCCATAGAGAACCAAGGGAAGAGAAGACCCCGAGCATGTGGGACCCATGCAGCTATGTCCTCTTGCTGGTCAAGCCTGGCCCTCCTGATGCTCTCTTACCAAGCCCCTCTACTCACCACCTGCAGAGCTCTGGTCAAGGTGTAGGGAAGGGAGGAGACTAGAAGGCTCCAGAGCAGACTTTGTCCATTTTATCCAGTGGGTTGTATAGGGAATAAGAAGAAACATAGGTCAAACCTGAGGGGTGGAAAGTCCCATTCATAGGACTAGGATACATTGAGCTAGATTCAATTTTATTGATTACTGAAATAGGACCAATGGTCAGCCTCAAGCCCCTTGACCTCCCAGGAGCAATTGCTCCCCTTGAACATACCTCAGCCCTAAAGACCTGTTGACTGCTGATTTAGGCCTTTGCTGCAATCATATGCTGTGATTTTTGTAAACTGATTTTTGTAACAAGGAATAGTACAGAATCTCTTATTAGGTTTAATAGTTTGTGTACACTGGCTTTTGGTATTTTACTTTAGATTATTGTATTCTGTGACAAAACAGCTTTTCATTTCTTTACTTCTTTTTCTTTCTTATTTTCACTCCTTCTGTCTTTTTTGTCTCATCCATGCCTTATAGTGCTGGCTAGATCACTATATAGTTTTTAATAGAAAACAATAGTAAGTTTGCTTTCTCTTTTCTTTAAAGGGAGCACTGATAATATTCTATCTTTAAATACAATACTTGCACTAGTTTTTTGATAGGTACACTATATAAAATCATAAATATTTATCGTGTTCCCCATTTCCTCACAGTTGTGAAGTAGTTGTTGAGCTAAGTCAAATTCTTTTAATGTAGCTAATGAATCAAATATTTTTTTCTTTTAATTATTTACCATGGAAATTGCTTGCAAACATTCTAGAGTAAATTTGTTTTTATAATTTCTACTTGGTCATGATAGCTATTTTTATAATACATTTGTGAAATTTGATTATCTTATTTTGACTACTTTACCTCCATGTTGATAGATAAATTCATAATTTTATCATCTGTACAGTCCTTGTTTAAAATCAATATTATGGTTGTGTGCTACATGTATCTCATTAGTTTTCCTTTCTTTTTTAATTTAATTAATTTATTTATTTATATTACCACCAGAGTTACTGCTGGGGCTCAGTGCCTACAGTATGAATCTACTGCTCCCTGCAGCCAGTTTTTCCTTTCCTTTCTTTTTTTATTAGGACAGAGAAAAACTGAGGGGGGAGGGGGAAATAGAGGGGAAGAAAGAAAAAGAGACACCTGCAGACCTGTTTTACCACTTGTGAAGCTTCCCCTCCTGCAAGTGGGGAGCAGGGACTCAGACATGATAATGTGTGTGCTCAATTGGTGTGCCACTGCCTGGACCCTTGTTTTAATTTGTAACCAGAACACAACTCTGATAGTGCTGAAGATTGAATTTGGGACATTGGAGTTTCAGACATGAAACTTTTTTGAATTCATTACGCTCTCTCCTTGCCCCAAATATTCTTTTTTTAAAAAATATTTATTTTATTTATTTATTCCCTTTTGTTGCCCTTGTTGTTTTATTGTTGTAGTTATTATTGTTGTTGTCATTGTTGGATAGGACAGAGAGAAATGGAGAGAGGAGGGGAAGACAGAGAGGAGGAGAGAAAGATAGACACCTGCAGACCTGCTTCACCGCCTGTGAAGCAACTCCCCTGCAGGTGGGGAGCCGGGATTCGAACCGGGATCCTTATGCTGGTCCTTGTGCTTTGCGCCACCTGCGCTTAACCCGCTGAGCTACAGCCTGACTCCCGCCCCAAATATTGTTTCTTTTTTCTTTCTCTCTTGTTGTTGATGTGGTCTGGTGTCGGGCTGCACCGCGGAGAAGAGATCGGACGTCCAGAGCAAAGGGGTACACAAATCTTTATTATAGGATGGGGAGGGTTTTGGTTCAGACCACGTGGAGTCAGCCAGCAATGGCCGACCACGGGGGGAGAGCAGGGAGCGAGACCTCAGAGAGGGAGAGCTGAGAGCCCAGAGAGAGGGGGGGGGTGAGGGGGCTTTTTATTGGGCGACAACCAGAGGTGACGTGTAGGGCCAGGATTGGTTGAAGGGGGCAATGCTAGGGTTTCGCGGGGCATAGTAAAACCTGGGGGCTGAGACTGCATCAGAATAACTCCTCAGCAACATCTCCTCCTATCCCTTTATATCTAAATGGACACAGTAAAGAAAAATGGAATGGAGCAGGCTTAAATGTTTTAGAGGAATGCCATGCTCAAGTGGGAAGATGTAGGACTCTCTGTGGAGGATGAAAGGCTTAAATGGCTGCGAACCTTGTGAGATTTATGCGTCCTCCTGTGCTCAGCCCCTCTTTGGAGAGAGAGACTTACCTGGAGAGACTCATCTCATAGGTTTAATCGCAGCCTGCTCAACCATCTCTTCACAATATCTCTACATCTTTTCTATCTTTCTATCTAGTAATTGCATAAGATGTACAAAGTCTGTAAAAGACTATCATGGGGCAGAAACCTTTTGGGCATAAGCCTAAATGATATAACAAAGCAGGAAGGGACAAGTAGGGGAGTAGTAAAAGCCAGTGTGGTGTGTAGGGAGGGATTGGTGTGTAAAGGAACATTCCCTGCTTGGGTGGGGAAAGGGGCAAGGGTACATAATGAGGGGGAGGCGGGAGGCATGACCCACCAAACAGAGGGGCTATTTGGCATTGTATAGTCCTCAAGGCAACAGTCTGTAAAGTCTATGAATTACTCAGGATCAGTCTATGAAAAACCATCAGCGTGAAGGGAAATAAGCTGCTTCAAAATTGTGTAAAATGTATATAGGGTATGTCAGAAAGTCCAATACAAGTCTCAGTCCGAAGTAGATGGCTAGGGGAAGAAATTGGCAGGGGATGCAACGCTGCATGAGGGAGGTCAGCCGCTGGAATGTTGCTTTTCTGTAGATAGCAAGCTGGAACTGCCAACACGTGACAAGCAGGTCAGAAGCAGGAACAGTAACCAGGCATGAAGAAAGTTCTGTCCTTGGAGTCTGTGTATCAGGTTCTTCAGATCGCGTTGAGTGACATCTAGGGATTCGGGGGGTGTGCCACGGTAGTCGTGCCATGTAGTGGGTGACATCAGGGTGTGCAGGGGTTCAGATGGTTTTTCCGGGATTCCTGTGAAAGAAACACAAACAATCTGCTTCTTGTGGTTAATTTGAACTTGTAACAAGTTATAGGTTTGTTATAGTTGATACCTCAATGATTATAACTGGTTTAGAATCTCTTTATGATTTTATTTAAAGGTCATCTAATGTGACCTCCTGTAGCTGCCTCTACCGCAGGATCTTGAGACCAATTTTAGCTAAAATATGTATTTTAAACAGACTCAAATTGCTTAGAGAGTTAACGCATATTCATGACAATGATTTTAACGTTTACAGTGCCAGATTGATGCCAGATCTGTTGTGGATTAATTTCCACAAGATAGTTTACAGGGCACCTTTGGGGGCCCTTCAAAGGTGTCCTGTATATAAAATTTATATAGTTTAGTTTTGGGAATGAATAGTCACGTTGAACATTTAGACTTTTGCCTAAATAGTAAGTTACCTTAACAAATTAATTTTTACCTTGTCTGGTAAAAGTGTAGCTGTAGGGTTACACTTTTGACCGTTAAGTTAGTGTTACCAAACTTGAGACATACCCATAAACATTTAGTTATAACAAACTGGAGGAAAAAGAACTTTTGTTATAAAAACACATTATTTAAAAACAAATTTAAATCCGTCATTAGTCACACAGTTTAAGACTGAACACTTACATATATACCAAAACTATATATAAAATTCAAAAGAGGGAGAAAGAAAAAAAAATTTTGGAATGTTTCTGGACGTCTCCAGAAACTTTGGCTGCGTCCAGCATTTTTATATGAAGCCAATTACCTTTTAGAGTACTCCAAGCAGATGGGTCATGCAAAAAAAAAATTTTGTCATTCAACACACTCACTCACAAAAACAACTGGCCAGTTATAACATAAGACATACAGGGAAAGGGTAGGAGAGAGGTCTCTGTGAGCCAGATTTTGCAGGTTCTGCCATGTCGTATTACGGATCTTGGGATGTATCCTGCATCTGGTCCTCTTGTAGTATTTCTTGTTCTTCAGGAATAACAGCGCCATCCTGCGGGTATTGTCGGACATGGCGGGCAGGAACCCAGACAGGTTTAGAGAAATTTTGAGGGAAAATGCATGCAAAACCCCTTCCCATGGTCAACAATGGGTCAGGCCCTTTCCAAATTTTATTGAGTGGGTCTCTCCATTTGACCTTAATAGATGGGAGGGTAGATGGTGTTTGCCAGTGAAGAATAATAGGGGGTAAGGCTGAGTTATTGTAAATATTAAAGAGATTTAACGTAGTTAAGGCTTTGCTAGCTGGATATTGGGGGGATATGTTCCTCCTTTATCTTTATTTAGTTGAGCCTTCAGAGTTTGATGGGCCCTCTCGACAATGCCTTGTCCCTGTGGATTGTGGGGAATGCCCGTGGTATGAGTAATATTCCAGAGGGAACAAAAATCTTTAAATTGTTTGCTTGTAAACATAGGTGCATTGTCTGTTTTCAAAAATAATGGGACCCCCATAACGGCAAAACAAGAGAGCATATGGCTTACAAGCTTTTTAGCACTTTCTCCTGTCTGAGCTGTAGCCCACATAAATTTAGAAAAGGTGTCAATTGAGACAAACACATATTTTTGTTTGCCAAAGTTTGGTATGTGGGTGACATCAATTTGCCAAATAGCATTAGCTTTTAAACCTCGGGGGTTAACCCCAAGGGTCTGGATAGCAGGTGTCTTTATGAGACTTGCACAAGAAGAGCATGTAGCGAGGATATGTTTTAACTGTGGTACAGGAACATCAGGGAATTGAGCTTGAAGGCCTTTAAGATTAACATGGGTTAGAGAATGAAAATTAGCAGGATCAGAGACAGAGACTGGGAAAGTTCCTGTGGAGGCAAGACGGTCAACTGTGGCATTCCCTTCGGACAGGGAACCAGGAAGAGGGCTGTGAGAATGAAGGTGTTGAATATACAGTGGTTGGGTTCGAGAACAGAGCATAGAGGTGATTTGAATCAAGAGAGGGGAAAGTGGGTTGTCATCAATTTTCACATAAGAATGAGCAAGCCATGGAAGTAAGTTAACAGTATACACACTGTCAGAAAAAAGGTTGAAGGATTCTGGTACAGCTTTTAGTGCAAGAAAAACAGCATAAAGTTCTTTGTACTGAGGGGAATTATCAGGAAGCTCAGTAAAGAGAGGTTTAGGAGATTGTTTGTCTGGGTAATATATAAGGGCAGCAGCTCCCCTTTTTCCGCCATCAGTAAAGATTGTAGGAGCAGAGGGAATGGGATCCCGAGAGAAAAGTTTAGGTGCTAGTAGAGGCAGAAGAGGTAAAGAAGCTATCAATTTATTAGAAGGAAAATGGTTATCTATTTGTCCTGGAAACCCCACGAAGCTTATGGCAAAGCAGGAATGATGACGTATAAGCCACTCTGTATCTGTGAGAGAAAAGGGCAGAATGATTAAATCCGGTTCCTTCCCTAAGACCTGCACAGACCTATTTCTCCCTTGGCGAACCATGAATGCTAACGCATCTATCTCAGTGAGGAGTCTTGGAGCTCCTCCTACTGGCGTGTGAAGCCACTCGAGAACCCCATGGTCTTGCCACAGTGCCCCTACTACTGTGGGGGTGGAGTTGAAGATTAGAAGGTTTACTGGAGAGGAGGGGAAAATCGAACAAGGTGCATGTCCTGGAGGGCCTGGTTAACCCTTTCCAGTGCCAAGGAAGCCTCAGAAGTTAACTTACGTTTTGAAGAGGGCTGTTTGTTTCCTTTCAACAGGTCAAACAGTGGTTGGAGGCAGCTTGTGGGCAGATAGAGATACTGCCTAAGCCAATTTAAATTTCCTAGAAAACTTTGTAAAGAAGCAAGAGTAACATTAGGTTTTAAGGGACGAATTTGCGTTAGAGAAATCTCTGAGCCTAGGAAGGATATTGGAGGGATTAGCTGTATCTTCTCAGGGGCTACATTAAGGCCGCTTTTCTTTAATGCAGGAATGAGAAAATCGCGTAAGGCATAGAGATCTGTATCTGATTTTCCCCATATTAAAATATCATCTGTATAATGAAAAATATTAAGGCCCTTATGAATATATGGGACAAGGGCAGATTTAACAGCCCCCTGACAAATTGTAGGACTATTGGCCATACCCTGGGGCAGCACCACCCATTCAAATCTATCAGCAGGGCTGGCGTTATTAATAGACGGAACAGAGAAGGCAAAATGTTTACACTCTCGCGGATGCAAGGGGATAGAGAAAAAACAATCTTGTATATCAATAGCTATGATTGGAATTCCCGTGGGAATTGCAGAAGCAAGAGGCAAATCCCTTTGGGGGGAGCCCCAGACCTGTATGGTTTTATTTACTGCACAGAGATCTTGAAGGAGGCGCCATTTTCCTGAGCACTTTTTAATCACAAAGACAGGAGTATTCCATGGGCTTCGAGAATGACGAATGTGTCCCAAGGACAACTGCTCTCGGACGAGCTCTTTTAAAATTTTTAGCTTATCCCTAGGTAAAGGCCACTGTTCCACCCAGACAGGCTCATTAGAAAGCCAGCTTAAGCGGGGTGTTTGGCTACGAACAGTGGCATTTAGTATTGGGGGTGCTGAATAGACCTGGTATCGCGGGAATGAGTTTTATGCTTTGCAGAGGCGTCTGTGGATATCCTAACATCAAGACATTCCAGAAGATCCCTGCCCAATAAGTTGGTGCTAATATTAGCTACCAAAGGGCGGAAGTGTCCGGTAGAACCTTCTGGGTCTTCTCACATGAGCGAGTCTCGTGTGCAAAATGCTCTGGTCATCCCTCCTATTCCATGTAAACTGGGTCCAGGGATAAGTTCCCAATCTTGGGGAACCTCTTCTTGCCTTAAAATCGTCTTTTCTGCCCCCGTGTCAATCAAAAATTTAAAAGGAATATTGCCAATCTTTACTGTCATAGAAGGGTGGCCCCGTTCTAAAACAGGAGTGGTCCACAATATCTCATGCCCCGAATTTGTACCATTCAGGAGCGAACCATCTTTATGAAATTGGGACCAACAATCTCTCTTCCAATGAAACTCCTTACGACATTTTGGACAAACAGTACGTGGTCTCTGGCTCCCTGACTGAAAGCGGGGTTGCTCTGGCTGGAGGTGTGGTTTCCCTGACTGGAGGCATGGTCGCAACTTATCAGGACATTGGTTACGCCAATGTCCTTGGTGACCGCACTGAAAGCAGGCCCTGTTTTGCTTACATGGGGCAACTGCATAGACCTGTGTCATAGCGGGTGCACCATAATTGCCTGATGTAAGTTCATGTGTCGCTAGAATCCAATTATCTGGGTGTAGGTGTTTAAGATTAAGGCATACCTGATGGAATTGTGGTGTCATGCCTTCCCAGACAATAGAGCGCAGGAGTAGTTTGCGGACATCAGGATTATAAACCTTTCTCTCTAAGCTTCTCTTCACCCTTGAAATGAAGCTCGCCAATGATTCATCAGAGCCTTGGTGAAAAGAGTTAATGGGAGCTGACGGATCTACATCAGGTGTGGTCACCCTTTCCCATGCTTGTGTTGCACAGATGCGTACCTGTTCAAAATAACCGGTTGGAAACCTGGCTTCTGCCTGCTGAGCTCCAGATTCATAAGCTCCTGCTCCAAACAAGGCATCAGAATTCCATTCTACCTGTTTGTTACTATTTTCCTGCGATTGTCTAGAGCATTCATCGCGGAAGCATGCCTGCCACTGAAGATAGAGTGGGTCTGGGAGTGCAGCACGAGCCAGATCTTTCCAGTCTTGTGGTGTATTTAAATGCTGGTAAAAGCTCCTCAAGACGGACTTGGTCCATGGAGAATGCATTCCATCCTCCCTGACTGCTTGTCTGAGTGTTCCAATATCTTTAGAGGAATATGGCTGCCACAGCTGAGGGTTTTGTTTAGAAGGGGCCAAGTTTACCAGGAATGTGTGGATTTGGTCCGATGGCACAGGAGAGGGAGCTACAGAAGTGGAAAGTGCTGTAGAAACTGCTGTAGTGGCTGCAGGGGAGACTAAACGCATATCTACGGGGACGGAGCTCCCGGGGTGGACTGCACATGGTTTAAAATCCTTAAATGCTGAAAAAATATCCTTTAGCTCTCGTATCTCAGCCACTAGGTCCCTTAATGGTGACATATCAGCAGGGGGCGGGGTCAGGGACGAGGAAGCCTCAGGCAGAGCTGAAACCGCAAGGCAGGGGCCGGGGGCGGAGCTGAAACCAGGGCGGCAGGGGCCTGGGGTGGGGTCAGGAACAAGGAAGCTGCAGGTGGAGCTGAAACTGGGGCGGCAGGGGCCGGGGGCGGGGTCAGGAACAAGGAAGCTGCAGGCGGAGCTGAAACCGGGGAGGCAGGGGGCAGGGTCAGGGACGCAGAAACCTCAGGCGGAGCTGAAACCGGGGCGGAAGGGGGCGGGGTCAGAGGAGGAGCGTACAAACACATGTGCGTGTCTGTGGGAACGGAATTCTTGGGTTTAGCCGCTGATCGCTTAGGACGTCTAAGTCTTAAGCACATGTGATTTAACTCTCGTACCTCAGCCTCAAGGTCACTTATTCTTATGGCATACCATATTTTACATATCTTGAAAGTGGCGACCACAGTTAAAAAAAATCCAAGGGGCAGTGAAAATTAAACCATTTATGACAGCGCGAATCTGTCCCAGGTCAAGAGATAATGACTGGGACACCTCCTCATAAACGAGAAATTTCCCATGGTGGAGGGAAACGCAGGGCCACAGAAGTGGGCGGATGCCACTTACCTGTGTCTGGGCGGTTTCGGAGACCTCAGGCCGGGCGTGGTGTGGGTACGGGACACGATGGGCGCCAGATGTTGTTGATGTGGTCTGGTGTCGGGCTGCACCGCGGAGAAGAGATCGGACGTCCAGAGCAAAGGGGTACACAAATCTTTATTATAGGATGGGGGGGGTTTGGTTCAGACCACGTGGAGCCAGCCAGCAATGGCCGACCACGGGGGGAGAGCAGGGAGCGAGACCTCAGAGAGGGAGAGCTGAGAGCCCAGAGAGAGGGGGGGAGTGACGGGGCTTTTTATTGGGCGACAACCAGAGGTGACGTGTAGGGCCAGGATTGGTTGAAGGGGGCAATGCTAGGGTTTCGTGCGGTGTAGTAAAACCTGGGGGCGGAGACTGCATCAGAATAACTCCTCAGCAACACTCTCTCTTTTTAGATAATTGTGAATTATTGTGATAATTTTCCTTGAAAATGTGGTAAGTGGTAGTTCTTGGTCCTCGTCTTCTTTTACCAAGTGGCAGCATTTCATACAATTGGCTGCACTTCTCTCCTGGGGCCTTGGTATATTCTCCTGTCAGGTACATGTCTACCTTTCTGCTTTTCTGCCCACAATGCCTTAGGGCATTCAAGGCCAGACACCATGTGCATGGGGTGGTCTCCTCTCACACAGGCATACTTATCTGGCATCAGTGTTTTCTACTTCTGGTAACCTCCCCTAAATTCTGTATGTCAGTTTACTACTCTGCAGCACCTGCCATACTGGATGATAATTAATGCTGCTCATATTCCGCTTTCCTCTTTCTTTCTTTAGCTTATTTTGAGGTACTAGGACTTCACATGTGTGTATCTAAAACTCCCAGGTTGACTTTTTTATTCCTTTTCTTTCAGGTGGGTGGGGGGAGGCATGGTGGTACACCAGGTTAACATGGTGCACATGTTACCTTTTATTTCAGATAGTGAGAGACAGAAAAGATTGAGAGAAGGGAGAAGGGAAAAGAAAGAATGAGAGCCATCAGTTGTGTAGCTTACCCCAGTACTGTGGGGCTCCTGTGTGGTTCCAGGGCTTGAAACCAAAACCTTGAGAATGGTGAGATGCACATGTTACCAGGTAAACTTTCGACCAGCCTCATGTTTGTGTTTTTCAACTTCATCCAGTAAATGAGCTCCAGGACATTGTGCTTTATTTGACTTTGCAAATTCTATGCCTGATGAGGCACCAGACACAAAAAATATATATGGTTGGTGTTTGTTGAATAACTGAACTAATGTTCTGACAAATTCAACACTAACAGCTCATTGTAGACATAACATGCTTGTTGGTATTCTATTAGTTTCTTTTTTTACTATTTATTTATTTCTGGGGTCGGGTGGTAGTGCAGCGGGTTAAGTGCATGTGGTGTAAAGCGCAAGGACCTGCATAAGGAGCCAGGTTCGAGCCCCCGGCTCCCCACCTGCAGGGGAGTCACTTCACAGGTGGTGAAGCAGGTCTGCAGGTGTCTATCTGTCTCTCCCCTCTCTGTCTTCCCCTCCTCTCTCCATTTCTCTCTGTCCTATCCAGCAATGACATCATCAATAATAACAACAATCATAACTGCAACAATAAAACAACAAGGACAACAAAAGGAAATAAATAAATATTTTCTAAAAAAATAAAAATAAACAAAAAATATTTATTTCCTTTTGTTGCCCTTATTGTTTTACTGTTATAGTTATTATTGTTGCTATTGATGTCATCGTTGTTGGATAGGACAGAGAGAAATAGAGAGAGGAGGGGAAGATAGAGAGGGGAAGAGAAAGATAGACACCTGAAGACCTACTTCACTGCTTGTGAAGTGACTCCCCTGCAGGTAGGCAGCCGGGGGCTCAAACCGGGATCCCTACACTGGTCCTTGTGCTTTGTGCCACCTGCGCTTAACCCACTACCTTACCGCCCGACTCCCATTCTACCAGTTTCTAACAACCATCTTAGCCAAACTCTCTATTTACGGTCTCTCTGCTCCCTGCTGCAATGGACTGGGGACTTGGTTTCCCTTTGTAAATTCACAGTGTCTAATGGCATACATACATTTTCTGTCCTTAGAACTGGAGGCATCACATTCCTAGATCTCAAACCATATTATAGGGGCATTGTAATCAAAACTGTCTACTACTGGAGCAAAAATAGACATATTGACCAGTGTAATTGAATTCAGAGACCATAAATAAGCCCCCACACCTATAAAATTCTAAATTTTGATAATGGGGCCCAAACCATCAAGTGGAAAAATGAGAAATATCATTTTCTGTTCTTGCTGCAAGTTCTTGCCTATCCACTTACTCTTTTTCCTGGCTCCTCCTATCCACTAAGATAACCCCAAGCACTTCCTGGAATGATACTGCTTTATAGTTCCTCCTGACAGACTCCACTGAACAGCGGGGGTTCCTAACTGTGGTGACATACAAGCAAAGAAGCCTGACTTCCTGGAAGCCAGAACCCTCTTGGGACAACATTGCTCAGGAAGTGAGAAAGATCTAGTGGCAGAGGTACATCCTGGTTCTTTTTCTCCCTGTTGAGTTCCTGGAATGTTACTGAGGGAGCTATCAAGACAATGTTCACTTCAAGTTTTAGTTTTATCAACCAAAAGTTTTAGTTTTGGCACACCTCTGCATGTGCCAAAGTAAAATAATGACTTCAATTACTTAATACTCCAAGCAAAACTTATTTCGGCCCAAACCATTCCAAGTCATTCACATCAGTTCTGTTTCAGAGCTAGGTATATTATAGTAAGTTGCTTCTCTAAAGTCTTAAAATAAAATAAATAAAATAAAATAAAATAAATTTGTATAAGCAAAAGCTTAAGTGAAGAGGATGTGTGATAAATTTACCAAGCATTCTCTGTGGTGAGGGGACTGATTTTTTTCATATAGATGACTTGAATGTTTCCTACACATCTGGATGTAGAATCATTTAACTGCTCACTGGTGAACACTTGAGAGGTACAAAGTTCATGTGCAGCTTTGATTGACTAGCATAGACTGGTTAGTTTTCTCCCTCAGAGGTGCTGTAAGGCAAAACAGTGGTGCCCCAGAGATAGTGCTTAGAGAGACTGTAGACAAAGAGACTGAAAGTCTACAAAGGAGTGATTGTTACTCCTCTCCCTGGTGGTCTATTAGATTTGATTGTGAATTTCCCTCATCTTTCCTGAGTGTTAGAAGTGACTAGGAACCAGTCCACAAGGAGTTGGAAGCTAACTGTGTGTGTGTGTGTGTGTGTGTGTGTGTGTGTGTGTGTGTGTTGGGGGGGGTGTTCTGTGTAGACAGTGTGTTAGCATGGCATTCCATTTAGTGCACAGAAAAGAGTTAGAACAGCACACACTTGGGCCTAGTACTTCTTTCCTCTGCTCTTCTGATCTATCAGTCTGTGGGCCAGCTGCTGCTGCACTGCTTCAACAGCACTGTTCCACCAACCAATTTTTCATTCTTAAATTTGGATTCATTTCTTACTTTCTCTCTCTCTCTCTCTCTCTCTCTCTCTCTCTCTCTCTCTCTCTCTCATTTTGTTTTCACTTTTGCTTTTGGAAACAATCCAATCTTGGTTTGGTTTTGAAGCCACCATCACTCCTTGCTGGGTCCTAGAGACTAGGAAGTTCCCAGAAGCATTTCCTCAGAAGAAGAGACAAGGAGTTTTGCCACTTAGGATCATGGAAAAGGAAAAGATTGTAGATAGCAATTAGATCTACACTTTTGATAGTATAAAAATGCATATGGGGGAGTAGGGCGGTAGTGCATTGGGTTAAGTGCAGGTGACGCAAAGAGCAAGGACGGCAATAGGGATCCTGGTTCTAGTCCCTGGCTCCCCACCTGCAAGGGAGTCACTTTACAAGCAGTGAAGCAGGTCTGCAGGTGTCTATCTTTCTTTCCTCCTCTCTGTCTTCCCCTCCTCTCTCCATTTCTCTCTGTCCTATCCAACAACAATGAAATCAATAATAATTACAACAATAAAACAATAAGGGCAACAAAAGGGAATAAATAAATAATTTTTAAATGCATATGTACATTATTAAAAGACAGAGTATTTTCCTCATCGGGGATCTGAGAAAAATTTTGATTTCAGTTATTTAGTTGAATCTATCAAGTTTCTTTTTTTTTTTTTTTTTTTTTTTTTTAAAGGCCCACTGTCTGGGAAGTCTAAGCTATTTTATCCATGAGTGTCTAAGAGCGTTGATTCTCTGAGGGGTGGTAGGCTGGTCCGATTGACCTCATGAACTTATGATAGACCAGCTTATCCAGACAAGGGCACCTTCCTGTACATGCTATGTTTTTTTTGTTTTTGTTTTTTTTTTTTTTTTTTTTATTAAAGAAAGGATTAATTAACAAAACCATAGGGTAGGAGGGGTACAACTCCACACAATTCCCACCACCCTGAATCTATCAAGTTTCACTTATAGTAGTAATTAAAGCAGCAGCAACTGTAGTTGTATTAATTACTAATTATTGCATAACAAATACACCCAAAACTCAGCTTATCACAACAATAGACACTTTTTGCAGTGCATAATTTCTGTATGTCAAGCATTCAGATGCAGCCTTTTAGTTTAGGGTCTCTTGTGAGGCTGCAAACAAGATAATTAGCTCAGGTTGCACTCAGCTGAGGACGGACTGAAGCTGGAAGACTTACTTTAATGATGGCTAACTCAGATGCCTGGTAGCTTAGTGCTCGCTCTGAATAAGATGTTCAATTTCTTGCCTTCCTGCACTCCCACTAAGGACTGCTTCAGTGTCTCTACAGCATGAAGACTGGCTCCCCGCAGAATGAGAGATTCAAAAGGAGACAAGGTAAAAGCTATGCTTCCTTCTTTGCTCTAGTCTCATACATTTTTTAAAATATTTATTTATTTATTCCCTTTTGTTGCCTTTGTTGTTTTATTGTTGTAGTTATTACTGATGTCATTGTTGTTGGATAGGGCAGAGAAATGGAGAGAAGAGGGGAGGAGAGAAGAGGGTAAGACAGATGGGGAGAGAAAGATAGGTACCTGCAGACCTGCTTCACTGCCTGTAAAGCGACTCCCCTGCAGGTGGGGAGCCAGAGGCTCGAATTGGGATCCTTATACCCACCCGTACTTTGCACCACCTGCGTTTAACCCGCTGAGCTACCGCCCGACTCCCTCTAGTCTCATTCTTATTTCTTCCATGTCTTGGTGGTATCACAAGTAAGCTGTATTTCTTGGACAGAGGGAGTACATCAGGTCTGAGCACCAACAGGTGGGATTATAACCATTTTAGGGACTGGCAGCTATTTGAAGGGTCTGACAGCCATCTTAGGGGCCAATGACCACAGAGCCATTCATTTAATCTTGTTTAGCCTCCACAATGACTCTACTTGGCGATTCATTTTTTTCAATTTTTTTATTTGTGATTAAATAAAATTATAAGATTGTAAGATTACAGTATGTAGTTTCACACTACACCCACCACCAAAGTTCTAGTAGTTAATTTCGTCTGTATTTTACACATGAAATGATACAGTATGCAGTCAAGAGTGAACAACTTGCCACCCAATATTTGATAAATATGGACTTGTAGTGTTAGGATTCCAGCCTAGATTTAAATGCCTATGGTGCATGATGTGGTCACCAATATGTTCTACTAATAATTCTTATGAGAACAACACAGACATTGCTTGTTTGCTTGTTGTTATTGTTTTGTTTTTACTTTGTCTATGTTTTCTTTTTTTAACATTTATTTATTTATTCCATTTTGTTGCCATTGTTGTTTTATTGTTGTCATTGTTGGGTGGGACAGAGAGAAATGGAGAGAGGAGGGGAAGACAGACAGGGGGAGAGAAAGATAGACACCTGCAGACCTGTTTCACCGCTTGAGAAACGACTCCCCTGCAGGTGGGGAGCCGGGGTCACCAACCGGGAAACTTACGCTGATCCTTGTGCTTTGTGCCACATGCGCTTAACCCTCTACACCACTGCCAACTCCCCAACTCCCCTTGTCTAGGTTTTCTTTCCTATTCCCTTGGCCTTACAACAGTTATCTTTGTCATTGCTAATCTATGCCAAATGATATTGCATCAAGACTGTTCTGTTCTAAGCTAATCCAACTAACCAGTTAGACAATAAAATACTTGATCCAGTGTATTTTTATGTTTTCAGTGACTTTAAAAAAATTAATTACTGCACAGATCTAAGTAAACTGTGGGACTTTAAGTGGATGCCTCTTCAAATTCTCTAGAACTGCCTATAATGTGTCATTTTTCTCTGAATCTAACTCACTCAGAAGGTGGCTCCCTGAAACAGCCATTAGGTTCCTTTAAAAAATGAGAAAAGAGGTCCTGGTGCAAGAGGATGGGAAAGGACCTAAGTTGGATGTGAAAATGTTTTTCAGACACCTGTCACAGGAATATGAGAAATTGTACTAATGTGTCAACAACTGTACTGTAAACCATTAACCTTTCCTCAATAAATGACTAGAGAGAGAAAATAAATTAACAAAAAAAAGCCATCCCAGACACATTCCTTTATTGCATAGTAATGTGTAGTCGGAGTTCTGCTTTCTCTTTCATTCACCTGTATTTAGGCCACATAGATGCTGCTTGAAGTTAAAGTGCCACTATATATAGAAATATTTATGTTTTTAAAAAGTAATAGTAATGCAGGCTGGAGAAAGAGCTCATGGGATGGGGTATGTGGCTTGCATGTACCTGGCCCAGGTTCAAACCCAGCACCACATGGGTAGTATGATAATAAAGGAAGCTCTGATGCTATGTTATCTGTCTATCTATCTGAATGAATGAATGAATGAAAAATCAACCCAGAGCAATAAAATCATGTAAGACTTTGACTTTAACAAAAAAAAGCACTAGTAATTCATATTTTGTTCTGTTTCAGTATTACATTTGTACTGCTTAAAGAGCTCATACTACTACTCCTGAAACTTTAGAATGTAGTAAACTAATGTTAAATTAACAATTTTATGTAAGTTTATTTATTGAGTAGAGACAGAAGTTGAGAAGGAAGAGGGAGATAGAGATGGACAGAGAGAGAGAGAGAGAGATCTATAGCATTGAATATGACGCTCCCTCCTGCAGATGAGTCCGGGGGCTTGAACTTTGGACTTGTTACCTTGCACATGGTAACATGTAAGCTCAACCAGGTGTGCAACTACCTGAGGCCCAAATCATAGTCATTTAAAAGAAAAAATTTTACAAACTCACATTTTCAAGTTCAATTGTAATGCATGATCTCATTTGCAGAAAGTGAACTTTTAAAGATTTAAATCATGTTAGTGACTCTGTGGGGGTTTTAGTAGGTGTGTGTGTCCAATTTATCACAACAAACAACAGGTTATAAATTGTTCAAATACCCCTCTAAAAAACAGACCTGATAAAAAAGGAAATCCTGCACAGCACATAAACCCGAGCTAATTACAACCCACTGAGAAGCCAGGTGCTGACATCAGCTGCTCTGCCTTCTTCCTCTTGGATTATTCTAGTCTCTGGAGCACTCACTTCCCATTCTCCATCCTCCTTACCCACTGTGTCTAACTCTCTCTAATGAATCAACGCATTGTTTCTCACAGACAGTAAACATGGACAGACACAGACTTGGAGGAATGCCCATATGTGCATACCTTCTTAACACATTTATAGTCATTACCAAAGCTGCATGTGGGTAACTCTTGGCCTTCATGGATGATTTACATGAGATGTATTCAGGAACAAAGGGTCTCTAAGCACCCACAACTCCACTCGTTGTAATTTAGAATAGAAGTTAGAAAACACATTTTGGATGTGTCCCACTCATTCCATGTGGTACTCCATCTTTAGTGGGTGTTAGGGGGCCCTGGAGAATTGTAAATTACAGACTGAGAGCCCTCAGTATGCTTGGGGACAGGCCTGAGAGTCAGGATCTGTAGGGAAATTGTGAGAATGTGGTTGAGCTTGGCAGGGCTTGACTTGAGGGGACATCCATCCTGTCAGTCTCTTTCTCTCTACTGAGAGGTCAAACGAGGAGGGACACAACCCCCCCAAGGTTTGCCTCGTCTTATCAGACTCCCTGCCTCACAAAGCACCCTGCATTCCTGATATTATGGCCTGCTCCCTTATTATCTACATAATCATTGTTTTGCCTGAAAGATCCCCACCCATTCCATTCCTTTGATCTATCTTCTTTCTACCCTCAAGATCCTCCCTGCCTGCAGGGTATTATTAATCCAACCAGTTAAAACCCTTGCAACAGTTGCTAAGGAAGTTCCTTCCTTTCCCAGTCCCCTTTTGCCTTTCTCCGCCCCTTTCCAAACCATGCCAAGCCATTTCTGTTTCTGACTTGTCACTTCCGGGTCTGACTCTTAAAAGCCTTGGCTCTCTGGTCAATAAAGAATTTAATGGCCTCACCACCACCAGCTCTGTCCCTGGGTCATTTCTCTCACATCACTGAGTGAGTAGCAACCCAGGCTGGCTCCAGTCATAATCTCTCCAACCCAGAGAGTACGCGCCCGAGAAGAGGCACCCCCACGCTAGCCCGGCAAGGATCTTTAACAAGCCCCTGCTGTTTGGGGATCATTCTTTGGGATCCACTGTGTCACTCTATTTTTGAAGGAAGATACCACATTAGAATCTTACCCATCTTTAGCCCCTGGCATAATTACCTCTCAGAAGCTGATAATAACAGCAGTGAGAAGAAGTGACTTTTATCTGGCACTTACCTTGTGTTAGTAGTCCCTGGGCTTCACAAAAATTCTCTGCACTACTACTTCTCACTACTTTTATCAGGTAGCTACTAATTTGCATTCTGATTTTACAGAGCCAGTACTAGAGACTTACAGAGACTGAGTGACTACTCAGTGGGGGTACTTAGTGGGGGTCAAGAAAAAAGGGTGTCTGTGTCTATGTGGGTGGGGTGAAGTGAACTGTAAAACTAAGATCTGGAGGCAGGTGGTGGTACACCTGGTTGAGTGCACATATTACCATACACAAGGATCAGGGTTTAAGTGCCCACTCTCCATGAGCACTGAAGATATGCAGGTATCTTTTTTTCCTTTCCTGTCTATCTCCTCGCTGTTCTCAATTTCTTTCTGTCCTATCAATAAAAAAGGAAGAAAATTATAAAAATGGCTGCTAGGAGTGGTGGATGCATAATGTAAGCACCAAACCTCAGCAATAACCCTGGTGGATATATGTATATTCAGGCAATATTTTCTTTTTCTGTGGTTGTTTTCAAGCTCTTATCAAATTGTTGCCCAACAGAAAACCAGAAATATTTTACCAGAAATTTCTATATAAGTTCCTCAGAAATTTTATTTATTTATTTACTTACTGAAATGAAGAGATGCAGATAGAGAAAGAGAGCATAGCACTGAAGCTTTGTTCAGTACAGAAGGGGCTGGGCTCAAACCTGAGTCTCACACTTGGCAAAGCACTTCACTATCTAAGGGAACTATTTTGCTGGCCCCTGAAGAGTTTTGAAAATAATATTGAAGGAGAGGACATATCACCCAAAGTTACTTTTACAGATATTTTCCCCCCTAGCAGTTGCTTTGGATTCTCAATTAAATTAAGTCAACTAAAATTGCACCCAGTGTCTTTCTTGACACTAGAGCCTCCTGCATAATGGCCTGGCCCAGGGGTGCAGACATCTTGCACATCAGCTGGGAGTGGAGGTACTTAGCAAAAGCTCTTCAAAGGACCATTGAACTCCTGTTAAGCTGCATATTGTGGTGACCTTTGCTTCCTATCAGTGGCTGTCACTGAGAGGACCCACTCAGAAGGGTGGGGCTCCTCCCATATTCTAAGTTAGCCTAGATGCCAACATCTGTTTCTGGGGCATCTTATCTCTGATCTTCACTATAAACAGCTCTGCAGGAGGGCTGAACCATACCACCAACTACTGGAGCCCAGTAGTGGCCTCATGAAGCTCTGTAGGACCAGAGTCCCTTGCAGTGTAGACTGAGCTCATTCCCTCCTCATGGGCTCTATACCTAAGAGAACCCTCTGAATTTCAGACAGCACTCCATTATTAGGATCACCGTTAGGGATCAAACTTCGAAGCTCTTTTCAGTTTACCACCCTCACTGGAGGTGATGGTCCTGTCCATTTGTTTATTGTAACTGTCTCTAGAAGGAAATTGATCAGATCAACAACATGGTGATTCTTAGAAGTTACAAAGGCAATCCTGAATTCCAGGCTCCTGCCCCAGCTGCTGAATTTCCCGGTTAATGATTATCAGGAAATCAGTAGGTGGCTGGAAGAAAGAGGTAGCACTATAGAATGTAAATGACTAGAAGTCCTAGGTACTCACTCTGGTCTTGCTGTGTTTTAGTTTCAGGATTTATGGGTTGTTTTGTTTTGTTTTGTTTCTTTCATTTAATTTTACAGCACCAAGGCTTCCTTCAATGCAGTGGGGGCTGGGCTGAGTGGCACACATGGCAAAGTAGTGCACTATGCAAGTTAACAATCTCCTGGCCTAGATTTATAATCTAAGTAGTCACTTCTTGCCTTTGTCCCTACCCAGAAGGGTGGGAGAAAGAAATCCAAAAAAAAAAGGTGTTGATCTTCTGCTTATAGGGGAGGGTCTTTGAAGTCACTTAATCCAAATTTAAACTTTGACTCTGGTTTACTCCGCAAATTACCCTGTGCCTCAATTCTCTTATCTATAAGACAGGATCATTGGTCCTGGGCCATGGCACACCGGGTAAAGTGCACAGGATCATAGCAGAATTCAATTCCCAGGGTCCCCTGAGCATAACACCAGTGCTTAGGAAGTGAGCCCCCCAATTCTGGCAAAAGTCCAAGTGTGATTGTTATGACAATTATAGTTACTTAAAATCAAAGGCACATCCCAGAGGATAAAGAATAGGGAAGCTTCCAATGGAAGGGATGGGACTTGGAACTCCAGTGATGGGAACTGTATGGAATTGTACCCCTGCTATCTTATAATCTCCTTAATCATTATTAAACTACTAATAAAAAAAATTAACTAAAATAAGTTTTTGTGCATATCAAGGAACTAGAGGGATGGTTCTGTGTTTTCTAATCTGACCAGCAGAATCTCCAACACCACCATAATCTGGAACTTAGAAGTAATATGTCCATAGGTGTGGGGGCTCACTTCTGGGCTCTCAACTCTATTCCACTGCTCAGTGTGTCTATTCATGTTCCAGTACCAAGCAGTTTTGATGACAATGACCCTATAATACAATTTGATATGTGGGAGTGTGATGCCTCCAGTTCTGTTCTTTTTTCTCAAGATTGTTTTGGCAATTCTAGGTCTTTTCTGTTTCCAGATAAACATTTGTAGCATTTGTTCTATTCTCCTAAAAAATGGGCTTGGGATCTTGATGGGGATAGCATTAAATTGGGAGATGGCTCTGGGTAGTATATTCATTTTGATGATGTTAATTCTACCAACCCATGAACATGGAATATCTTTCTACTTCTTTGTGTCTTTTGCAATTTCCTTGAGTAGTGACTCATAATTTTCAGTATACAAGTCTTTCACTTCTTTGGTTAGGTTTACTCCTAGATATTTTATTGTTTTTGTTGCTATAGTAAAAGGAATTGATTTCTGGATTTCAATTTCTTCTAGCTTAGTGTTTGCATAGAGGAATGCCACTGACTTTTGAATGTTAATTTTGTAGCCTGACATCTTACTGTACTTCCTGATGATTTACAAAAGCTTCTTGCTGGATTCCTTAGGTTTGTCTGAATATACTATCATGTCATCTGCAAATAGAGAGAGTTTGACTTCTTCTCTTCCAATCTGTATCCCTTTAATTCCTTGCTCCTGCCTGATTGCTATGGCAAGAACTTCCAACACTATGTTGAATAGTAATGGTGATAGTGGGCAGCCCTGTCTAGTATCTGATCTGAGGGGATCTTGAGGGGATCTTGAGTATGATGTTGGCTGTAGGTTTGCTATACATAGACTCCACTATCTTCAGGAATTTTCCATTTTTTGTAGTGTTTTGATCATAAAGGGATGTTGTATTTTGTCAAAGACTTTCTCTGCATCTATTGATATGACCATGTGGTTTTTGGTCTTGCTTTTGTTGATGTGGTGGATCACATTGATTGATTTACGTATATTAAACCAACCTTGCATGCCTGGGATAAACCCCACTTGGTCATGATGAACAATCTTTTGAATATACTGCTGTATCTGGTTGGCTAGAATTTTGTTCAGTATTTTAGCATCTATGTTCATCAGAGATATTGGTCTGTAGTTTTCTTTTTTGGCTGTGTCCCTGTCTGTTTTTGGTATCAGAGTGATGTTGGCTTCATAGAAGCTGGCAGGGAATATTCCAGTGTCTTCAATCTTCTAATCTTTGACAAAGGGGCTCAGACTATTAAATGGGGAAAGCAGAGTCTCTTCAACAAATGGTGTTGGAAACAATGGCTTGAAACATGCAGAAGAATGAAACTGAACCACTGTATTTCACCAAATACAAAAGTAAATTCCAAGTGGATCAAGGACTTGGATGTTAGACCACAAACTATCAGATACTTAGAAGAAAATATTGGCAGAACTCTTTTCCGCATAAATCTCAAAGACAACTTCAATGAAATGAATCCAGTTACAAAGAAGACTAAGACAAGTATAAACCTACGGGACTACATCAAATTAAAAAGCTTCTTCACAGCAAAAGAAAGCACTACCCAAACCAAGAGACCCCTCACAGAATGGGAGAAGATCTTTACATGCCATACATCAGACAAGAGTTTAATAACCAACATATATAAAGAGCTTGCCAAACTCAACAACAAGACAACAAATAACCCCATCCAAAAAGGGGGGAGAACATGGACAGAATATTCACCACTGAAGAGATCCAAAAGGCCGAGAAACACATGAAAAAATGCTCCAAGTCTCTGATTGTCAGAGAAATGCAAATAAAGACAACAATGAGATACCACTTCACTCCTGTGAGAATGTCATACATCAGAAAAGGTAACAGCAGCAAATGCTGGAGAGGGTGTGGGGTCAAAGGAACCTTCCTACACTGCTGGTGGGAATGTCAATTGGTCTTCTCTGGGAGAACAGTCTGGAGAACTCTCAAAAGGCTAGAAATGGACCTACCCTATGATCCTGCAATTCCTCTCCTGAGAATATATCCTAAGGAACCCAACACATCCATCCAAAAAGATCTGTGTACACATATGTTCTTGGCAGCACAATTTGTAATAGCCAAAACCTGGAAGCAACCCAGGTGTCCAACAATAGATGAGTGGCTGAGCAAATTGTGGTATATATACACAATGGAATACTACTCAGCTGTAAAAAATGGTGACTTCACCATTTTCAGCCGATCTTGGATGGACCTTGAAAAAATCATGTTGAGTGAAATAAGTCAGAAACAGAAGGATGAATATGGGATGATCTCACTCTCAGGCAGAAGTTGAAAAACAAGATCAGAAAAGAAAACAGAAGTAGAACCTGAAATGGAATTGGCATATCTCATCAAAGTAAAAGACTCTGGGGTGGGTGGGTGGGGAGAATACAGGTCCAAGAAGGATTCAGAGGACCTAGTGGGGGTTGTATTGTTGTTATATGGGAATCTGGGGAATGTTATGCATGTACAAACTATTGTACTTACTGTTGAATGTAAAACATTAATTCCCTAATAAAAAAAAATAGTACTAAAAAAATTAGCTACCCTCATATTAGGGGCATATATATTTTTTAAATTAAAAAATATTTTATATTAAAAAAAGAAGTAATGTGGGGAAAAAGGAATATGGGGGGAGGGGAGAAATATAGAATTGAGTACAGTACTGTTAGAAAGACTATATGACTGTGATTCCAAAGGCAGAGGGGAAATGCCAGCTGGTAACCAAGCTGCAGAAGTAGTTTTCTCTTACTTTCTTGCCCCACCCCCTTCTGTCAATGACAAAAGCAATGAAGGACCACCAGGGAATATACAGGAATGTGGAAAGCAGAAAAAGAGTCACTTAACTGTTCTCCACCCAGAGATAGCCATTGTTAATTCCTGAACTGACTTCCTGTTTTAGGCTTTTGAGATAACCTGGACAGAATGGCATTGGGAAAGGAAGGCCCTGGCCTGAGAGATACTTCCTCACCTCCTGGCAGCCACCTGCCCTCTGGGCCCTCTGGTTCACACTCTTATGCACTGTACACAAACAGCAAGGGGGCTATCAGAACTATAACCAACACCCTCTAACCCTTTGCCAACCATAGCCTGTTACATTTAGATTTACTAAAGGAGACATTTATCCAAATTCTAACTGAAAAAACAGCTTTGGTATTTACTTGTTTCTTTGTCTGAATTTTATTTGGAGTTTTGGTATTTTAGCTAACTGCCCTAGATTCTCTCCTGCTCTATTTGTAAAAGTAGAAGGCTATTGAGGGCCAGGACATGGCTCAGTGGTAGAGTACAGGGCTTGCCTCTCTGAGGCCTCAGGTTTGCTCCCTGATGCCATATTTGCTAGACCTCAGTACTCTGTTCTCTCTCTCATTACAAAAAAAGAAGAAAGGGATCTAGGGGTTAGCTCACCCAGAAGGGTACACAAGGGCCTGGGTTCAAGCCACCATCTACAGGGAGTAGCTTTACGAGCAGTGGAACAGTGCTGCAGATGTCTCTTCTCTCTGCCTATCTCTCCTCTATTATTTTTCTCTGTTCCTTACACTCTGTCAGAATAAAAAAGAAAAAATGGTGGGGCTGGGTGGTGGGTGACGCACTCGGTTAAGCACACATATTACCATGGCATAAGAACACAGGTTCAAGCCCCTACTCCCTCTCTATAAGGAGTAATGAAGCAGGCCTGCAGGTGTCTATCTTTCACTCTTTCTACATCCTTCCCCCCTCTAAATTTCTCTTTGTCCTATAAAATAAAATAGAAAGGGGAGGAAATGAAAAAAAAAAAAAAAGCAATTGGGAGCT
Organism: Erinaceus europaeus; assembly: GCF_950295315.1. Lineage (NCBI taxonomy): Eukaryota > Metazoa > Chordata > Mammalia > Eulipotyphla > Erinaceidae > Erinaceus > Erinaceus europaeus. The sequence continues at coordinate 68,646,302 of NC_080168.1, forward strand.
TCCGGTGGATTCAAGCCTAAGCGATAACTGTGGTGGAAATTAAAATATGAGAAAAAAAAAAGATGGAGGAGGAGGAGAAGAAATGACCATCAGGAGCAGTAGAGTTGTACAGGTGAAGCTTCAGCAATAAACCTAGTGGCAATAAATATTTTTTAATATTTTATTTATTTTTTAATGAGAAAGATAGGTACAGAGAGACCAGAGCACTGCTTAGCTCTGGCTTATGGATCTGGGATCTCAGAGCCTCAGGCATTAAAGTATTTTGCAGAACCATTATACTGTCTCCCCAGCCGTGGAAGTAAATAAATAAAATAAGTAAATAACAACAAAAGAAGAAGGTAGTGACCACATATTACAGAGGTCCAAGGAGTAGGCTTGGCAATCCCCTTTCAGGCCAGTATATATGTGTACCTGCTGCATGATGGCAAACAGCATGAAGACAGGTGGTTGGATTGCCTTGACAGAGCTTCCATGAGATACCAGCTTCCGAATGAAGAAAATCCCACTTACAAGGTTGTGCTTGCATAGATTTAGATGAAATGGAAATTCGGGAGATGGATTTGTTCAGGGCCTATCTAACTGATATTTGGATATACAAGTTCATCAAAAACTAAATTGTTTCAATGAAATTTTCAAATTGCAGTAAACTATTAATATTATATAGATTCTGTGCTTACCCCTTGTAACAAAGAAGAGGGAATATAATCGCTCTGAATGTTTAAAGTTTTTTTTTCACCTGAGCACCTCCTAATTCTAGTTATTGGTGTTGCTGAGGGTGGAAGGATGGAACTTGGGACTTCTTTTGCCCAAGTTCTGTTCACCACTGCACATCTCTCCCTGCTTATATATATATCAGTGGTGCTTGACCCATCTTTGTTTTCCATAGTCCATATAGACTTGTCCAAATTTTTACAAGAAAGCTAGGGGTTTCTCAAGTATTGGGTGGTCATACAAATATTCTGAAATTTTTGTTTGTTTGTTTAGTTGTATGTTTGTTATGGTAGCCTGTCTGCCCAGATCTGTGAGAACTAGTCCCTACTTGGGGTCCAGGATAATTTGCTGGAAAGGAATTCATTAACCGGGCAAAAAGGGATTGAGGCAGACAGGAAGTTGACTGTGGTAGCAAGGTAAGACCTGTGTCTCCCAAATGGCTCTATGCCAATGGCTCTCTCTTTCCCTTCCACCAGTCTCCTCAGTAAGCTTCTTAGTTTTTGTGTGCTGTGACGTAAGCTTACACATACTATTGTCTACAGACTTACTGGTTCCCTGAGCTGACTTCATTGGTTCAAAGCCCACACCTATATTCTTCAAAGATGAATCCCCCCCCCCCTGCTCTGCTGAGATGTATCCACTTGAGGGTAGCCATCAGGAGTCTTTGCTGCTATATCTTTTGGTTGAGTGTGGGAGAGGGGGTATCTGGGGGGGCAGTGGGAAGAAGTCCAGGTACAGCCTGAGTCCTTTGAAGTAATTTGTTATGGAAGAAGTTGAGATTTTGGTCTCAAGACCCAGCAAGCTGGACTCTAGCCAGCTAATAAGCCCACTGACCAATGGATACCTAGTAAATGTCAGACTGGAGTTGTTTTCTGAAGCTAGTAGGTCATGTTCATCCTGGAGTTTCCCTGCATGAGGTCAGAGGAAAGAGGCTCCCAAAATAAGCATTGTTTTTATTTCCTTAGCAGCTGGGCTTTGAATTCCAGCACATCCATTATCTAATTTGTGGTCTTGGGGAAGTCCTCTGCTCTATCCTCTGAGGCTCAGTTCTGGGGTCAATAAGATGGCATGGATAGGATGTGATGGCAATCTGGCTGCAACATCTGTCACCCCACTGATGGCCAGGATTGATTTAACTGATCTGGCTGGCTAGGCGGGTGTCCCCTTCCCCTTTCACTGCTCCATCTGAGTCCCTCTTAAAGCTTTGCAGCTAGAGACTGACCAGTCTTTGGTGGAGAGCATACAAGTAACTATACTCCCCTGCTAGAACCTCCAAACAAGCTCTCAAGATGACATGGATAATATTCAACTTCACATGTTGTTGTCAGACTTAATTAATTAATGGTAGAAGCACCAGCCTGACAGGAGAGGAAGAATAACTTCAATTATATCTCATAATAGAGTGATTTACACAGGTATCCAGAAGCCACTGGGATAGCAGAACCCCCCACCACACACACACACACACACACACACACACACACCCAGCTAGAAACAGGAATCAGACCCTCCTCCAGATCTGAGGAGGGAGACCCAAGAGGGCGCCATCAGAACCTGGAGGTGGATTTCAGGTCTGCTGTTTTGAGACTGACCCTTCATCAAGGGTAGCCAACCTGACTTCCTTTCTTCCTCCCCTCCTCCTTTGCCTCCTCCCAATCTAGGCTGTGACCCCTTTGTACAAATCCAAGCAGAAGCCCTAGGGTACTGAAATCTTTTGATGGAATCCTTGGAGGGCAGTTTCAGGGACTCTGAATGGCGGAATGAATGGTTAGCAGTAGGGTAAGCCCAGGATGGAGACAGGATGAATCAGTCCAGGAAACCAGAGCTATTGTGAGAAATCACTCCAAGTTCAACTTCATGCTTTCAAGCCTTGAACTTGGCAGTTTTATGAAAGCAGGACTCTTTGATTTCCCGCAAAGACTTAGTCACTCCCTTTACCCACCCTCACACACATCAAATGTGCACCAATATTTGCCACTCTGGAACTGAGTTCTGGAAAAAGCAGAAAATACTGACTGAGGACCGAGAGTCACATTTGAACCCTCTGTGATAGTTGAGACAGCAGGTTTAGACTGCACATTGCAGATGAAAATGAAGCAAAGTAATAATAAAAGTCTATGTTGCAGCTTCATTCGATTGGCTTTGCTTGTTTCTGAAAAGCCTCCTAAACTGAATTTGCACTCAAGCTAGGCTTACTTTTTGTATTGGTGAAAATACTGTATAATTAACGAACGGTTCTTAGAAATCAATGACTGCAGATCCCTTGGTAAAGACCCATGCTGCTAGGGAGTCGGGCGGTGGCGCAGTGGGTTAAGCGCACGTGGCGCAAGGCGCAGGGACCGGCGTAAGGATCCCGGTTCGAGCCCCCGGCTCCCCACCTGCAGGGGAGTCGCTTCACGGGCGGTGAAGCAGGTCTGCAGGTGTCTGTCTTTCTCTCCCCCTCTCTGTCTTCCCCTCCTCTCTCCATTTCTCTCTGTCCTATCCAACAACAAAGCAACGTCAACAATGGCAATAATAATAACCGCAACGAGGCTGCAACAACTAGGGCAACAAAAAGGGGGGAAAATGGCCTCCAGGAGCGGTGGATTCATGGTGCAGGCACCGAGCCCAGCAATAACCCTGGAGGAAAAAAAAAAAAAAAGACCCATGCTGCTGGTGATTTTCTTAGAAATGGCAGGGAGCTTCTTGCTTAGAGGGGAAGCTATGGATGGATACAATCCTGAGTGTATCAGTCACCAATTCTAGGGTCCTCTTTGTTTGTTTCAATTTAAAAATAAGAGACTTGGGAGGTGGCACAGTGTGTAGAATGTTGGACTTGCGTGCATGAAGTCCTGAATTCAGTTTTAGGCATTGCACATGCCAATATGATGCTCTAGTTCTTTCTCTCTAAATAAATACATAACTTTTTAAAATAAAACTTAAAAATAAATATAATTAAACTAAATCAGTGTTGGTTTGTTTGTTTGTTTGTTTTTCTTGTTTGTGAAACTGGAGTCTTACAGTGGAGTCTGCACTGCTCTGGGCCAGTATTTCATTCAGATAAAGAGATAGAGGCAAAGAAAGGCATCATTCACCATAGTTTTCTAGATGGCATGTGGAATCAAAGCTAGGCCATGGGCATGGCAAGGCACTCGCCCTACCTGGTAATCTATCCATCTGGATCTAAAGCAAATTTTTAATTAAAAAAAATGTTTAAAAGAATGTACATTTTGGGAGTCAGGCGGTAGGACAGAGGGTTAAGCACAAGTGGCGCAAAGCACAAGGACCAGCATAAGGATACCCGTTCCAGCCCCCAGATCCCCACCTGCAGGGGAATCGCTTCACAGGCAGTGAAGCAGGTCTGCAGGTGTCTATATTTCTCTCCCCCTCTCTGTCTTCCCTTCCTCTCTCCATTTCTCTCTGTCCTATCCAACAACAACAACATCAATAATAACTACAACAGTAAAACAATAAGAGCAACAAAAGGGAATAAATAACTAAATATAAAAAATTAAAAAGAAAAAGAATGTACCTTTTGAACTCCCCATTGATATGAACATAAATCCATGGGATCCGAGGGATCCATGGTAGCCAAAGAATAAAAAAATATGCACTTAAGGAAGACTTAAGGAGAAAAATTGCCTACTATTAGAACTTGCTTACTTCCACTGAAACTATGAACCAAAGTTTCACCTTGAGTTGCTCCTGTTTCTGGAATAATTAATTCTGTGCTTACATTTCCAGCATTATGACATTTTACTGTCCATTGCTCTTTAAAACCCATTACAAAAACAAGTGTGCTAAGCCCTTATGGTTTTTTGTTTTTTTGTTTTTTTGTTTTTACCATCCCAGTGATTCTCTTTCTTTCTTTAGGCAATCATGGTTACACTGGAGTCTTAGAGCAAAACCTTGCAATCCAACTGCCACAGAAACTGAGATTGACTCCATACCAGGAGCTCAGTCCTCTCCTTTGTGACCCTGTGTCCCCAAGCCATCAATCTACCAGAGACCCTCTGTTGACCATTTATCCTCAGAGAGGGGCCTCTGAGTAGTGGCCTTTCAATCCAAAGTGGGATGATGCCAGCTAAAAAGAGGAACTGTCTAGACTTTCCACAACCCACAAGAAAATGCTGGGGGTCAGAGAAACACCCAGTGATCAAAGAACCAAGAGAGAGATCTGTGCTGTGTGGGAGAGAGGGGCAGGAATCCCTGCTGACTCTGACACTTCAGTTCCCAGGGCCATCTCTTAACTCCTTGTGTGCTGAGGTTGAAGAACTGCTGAAAACACAGATGGTGTAGTGCTGGGAAGGTACCCAGAGAAATTGGAAGGGTGTGACAGAGAGGGTCTGTGACCTGCATTTCTAGAGTTGGGAGCTTACTGAATGCTCCAGAATGTAATATTTTCCTGACAAAGACACTGCGTTTCAGGACAAAAAAAAAAAAAAAAAAAAAAACAGCTGGGATCCTGGTCCCCACAAGGATTTCTGGTCCTATTTTTTATATTTGCTTATTTATTTTATTTAATTAATTATTTATGTTTTGATTAATTGGTTACCTCCTGGGATTGTCTGGGTCTCTGCCCCTACTCAATTCAACTGCTCCTGATGGCCTTTTTTTTCCAGATAAAGGGTGAGAAACGAAGAGAGGAAGGACATTACAGCAGTGCTCTACCACTTATTAAAGCTTCCAATGTCCATGACAATCCCATGTGATGACCAGGGGACTTGAACCCAGGACCCCATGCATGGTAAAGTGTATGCTGTACCAGGTGAACAATTTCCTAGCCTTATGATATATCTGTTTTGTTTTGTTCTTTTTAGACAGAGGCAAAGGGCTAGAAAGTAGAAGAGACCATAACACTGAAGCTTCTTTCTCTAATGCAGTGGGGGCCAGGCCTGAACTTGGATCTCGCACATGGCAAAACAGTGCACTATCCAAGGAGTTATTTAGCCACACCTATCTGTTTGGGGTTTTTTTTTTTGTTTGTTTGTTTGTTTAATTTTTTATTTACTTATTCCCTTTTGTTACCCTTGTTGTTTTATTGTTATAGTTATTATTGTTGTTACTGATGTCGTTGTTGTTGGATAGGACAGAGAGAAATGGAGAGAGGAAGGGAAGACAGAGAGGGGGAGAGAAAGATAGACACCTGCTGACCTGCTTCACCGCTTGTGAAGCGACTCCCCTGCAGATGGGGAGCCGGGGGCTTGAATCAGGATCCTTATGTTGGTCCTTGTGTTTCGCGCCATGTGCGCTTAACCAGCTGCACTACCGCCCAACTCCCATCTGTTTGTTTTTTATAGGAGAAACAAACAGAGACCAAAGAACTATTCAACTCTGATGTATGGTGGTGAGGGGAATTGAACCTGGGAACTCAACCCTGCCAATCCTGTGTTTTAATACATTAAATTGTCTCCCTGGTCCCAGGTATGTGCCCAGCACACCCAAGAGCCATGTGCAGCAGACACATGTTTACCACTCAGCACTGGAAAGAAACTTTCTTGGGCAGAAGGCACCAGGGCTTTCTTTCTACACCATCAGAATAGAGGTACTTGCAATAGCTCTACATGGGGTTGTGTATTCAAAATCCTCTGACCCAGGGCCAAAAGATCAAGGATTGGGTTTCCAACCAGACATTGCAGGAGCAGTTTTTCTAAGGATCTGCTGTCTTTTTCTAATGCAGGAAATCACCTGTGGCTCCTTTGGACCTGGGGGCTCTGTAAAGAAGGGACTTCCTTTAGGATCTCTTCTTTCTTCCCTGTGCTGGCAGGGAATCCTCCACTGACCCCCACCTGCTCCAGGTCCTGTACTCAGTGGAGGCACATTTGCAGAGTTCTGTGTTTGGTCAGCAGCCCATAGGAAGGAAGTAGCAAGCACCCAGGAGTGCACATTGACACAGGGCTGCAGCTTTACACACAAACAATGGAGTTGGTGGCTTGGTAAGCTGGTCCCATTCCTCAGGCTAAAGGGAAAACTCATTCTTTAAAAGCTAACTCTGACACAGACCTACGGCAGATTACTAAGGAGACTGCTTAGCAAATGTGAATCCAACCATCCATCTCCCTGGATCCAGCAGGGAGAAGAGAAAGCACAAGATGGAGAAGAGAGAAGCCAAAAAGAGGTCAGAGATAAAGGCAAAACTAGAGTGGATACCAGTTCTTAAAGTTCATGGGAAGAATCCTACCTTTGTGATTCAAAGGCCAAATTCTCACTCATGAGAGCAAGGAACTTTTCAGGCCAGACTAGCAAAGGACTTCTCAGGCCAGATAATATACCTGTAGGGAGACAGTGTGATGGGACTGATTAATCATTCACTTTTCACATTCTGTATGCAGCAAATCAAGAAGTTCTCTGTGCTGAGGTTTTGGCACTGTTAAGGGAAAATCCTAGCATGTGTGATGATGTCACAGCTTCCCCCAGGACTGAGAAGACAGAAGTCAGTTGATCCTGTGATTACAGAGGCATCCTTAACCACAGTGAAGGCCTGGTCAAAGTCTGATCACTTTCTAATTTATTTATTTACTTATTTATGATAGAGAGAAAGAACCAGAGCATCAACCTGGCACATATAATAATAGGATCAAACTTGGGACCTCATGCCCAAGAACCCTGAGCTCTAGCCACTTTGCCACCTCCCAGTTCTAATCGCTTTCTAAAGTCTTTTTTTCTTTTCTTGTGAAGTCTCAGGAGCCAGAGGTCTCAACAAATAAACATGATTAGAGGAGCTCGGGCAGTAGTGTAGCGGGTTAAGAGCACATGTTAATGACCAGTGTAAGGATCTGGGTTCGAGCCCCCAGTTCCCTACCTGCAGGGGGGTTGCCTCACAAGTGGTGAAGCAGGTCTGCAGGTGTCTATCTTTCTTTCCTCCTCTCTGTCTCCCCTCTTCTTTCAATTTTTCTCTGTCCTATCCAACAATAACATCAATGGCAACAATAACAATAATGACAACATGCCAACAAAATGGAAAAAAATGGCCTTCAGTAGCAGTGGATCCTTGGTGCAGCCACCAAGCCCCAGAGATAACCTTGGAGGCAAAAAAAAAAAAAAAAAAGTGATTAGAATGAAGCAACAGTGAACATGGGAACAGTGAGTAAGCTCTCAGCCACGCCTTTTCCTACCTCAGTGTCATTCAAATCTGTGTCTAAGCAAATTTAAAACCCCCCTTAAGGACATGATTTTTGTCACTAAGAAATTCAAACAAGGGGCAGGGTTGTGGTGCACCTAGTTGAGCGCACATGTTATAATGTGTAAGGACTTAGGCTCATGCCCCCTGTTCCCACATGCAGGGGGAAAGCTTTGGGAGTGGTGAAGCAGTGCTGCAGATGTCTCTCTCTCTCTCCCTCTCTATTATCCCCTTCCCTCCCAATTTCTGGATATCTTTATCCAATAAATATATAAATATAATAAAAAATACTTAAAAGAAGAAGAAAGAAACTCAAATGATTTTTTTTTACATGAGTATGAAAGTAAATCAGCAAATGAATAGCACTGAGCAAACTGCATTTGCCAAGGAACACTGTGAACAGAGCTGTGTTGTTAAAGTCCGCTTAGCTGCTTTGAGGTAACCAAATGTTTGGGTTCTTCAATTCTTATGCATGTGTTTACAGCAAAGAAGAGGACACAGACCCCATTCTGGGAGGTCCTTGTTCACATCAAAAAGGAACACTTCATGTACTCCTGTAGATCGCATATCTCCAGTCCTTGTGGTTCCTTGGGCCATGTCCCATCCCCCATAAGCTATGCTGCAGGCAAGACTCACAGCACCATATCTGTGCACCTGACCAGGGCCTTGGATTATCTCCCTGCCAAGACAGAAAGCTTAGGAAAGACAAGGTTTTGTCTTGCTGGCTTCCATACTTCAGATTTAGAAAAAACTCAGAAGCATGTATCAAATACAGAGATCCTGCATTCTTTCTAGCTATCCAGGAAGTCAAGTGGAGATGCTGAAATGTTGGACTTTCCGGGATTCCAACTGTCTGGGAGAACAAAAAGACCAAATATTTGTAATGGGAAGGACAGCAGAAAATCAGGAGAAACACAATTTCCAGACTGTTGCATTAGCTACTTGAATAGATTGTTGTTTTCAATACCTAATTCTAGAACCTGGTTCTGGAGAAAATGCAGCACTGAAGGTGGGGAATTAGTGCGTAAGACCACTATGAAATGACAAGCTGGTGGCCAGTGAAATAGCTCACTTGGATAGTATACTGCTTTGCCATGTGCATAACCCAGGTTCAAGCCTGGCCCTCACCACATTGAAGGAAATTTCTATGCTGTGGTCTCTCTCTCTCTTCCCATCTCTATCAAATACATATATATGGTAAGATGACAAAGTGAGCATGAAATAAAGGACAAGGCAGCTGTAGCTAACAGCCAACCAGCTGTACTCCAGTGCCTTTGAGCCGCCCAGATTCCAGATGTCTAGCCTCATGCACTGGCACACCTTGCAGCTGGGGCAGGTCAGGTCAGAGTGCTCAGTCAGTGCAATGTGAGTGGAGTCACTGGACAGGGCTTTGCTTTCCTAAAAGACTCCTCAAGGGAGAGTAATTGGCACATAGTGTTTTGCCTTTTTCTTCTGGAAGACAGAGATCATACAACACACTGGGAACTACCCAGACACCCTGAGGAGGACAGCCATATGCAGAACACAGGTGTAGATAGTCCAGGAGGTTCATCGCAGGGTGGTCAACATGCATCATTATGTTGTGTAAATTATTTTGAGTTGGCACTGCCATACCAGTCCTGGATGGCTTGGCCCCAAATGTCCTATTGTAGGAAAAATAAAATAAAAGTAAGCCTTTACTTAATTAAGTCATCATACCCAATCTTCAGTTCCAAATGGCTAGCTAAATACAATCCTAATAAACACTGAGCTGTAATGGAAAAGACTCTGGACAGAGAGTCAAGAGGCCTGAGTTCTAATTCTGACTTGGTCCTTATTTATTAATGTGCAGCATGAAAAAAAAAAAAAAAAACCTTGTTGCCTCTCAGCATTACCCCCTCTACCCTTCCCCCCTCCTCTGCCCTTTCCCCCTCTTTTTAATTTTTTTGATTTTTATTTTGTATTAGTGATTTAGCAATGATCAACAAGATTGTGGGATAAGAATGGTATAATTTCATACAATTCCCACCACCAAAGTTCCATATCTCACCCCCCCCACACTGGAAGCTTTCCTATTCTTTATGCCTCTGGGAGTATGGACTTAAGATCTTTACAGGGTGCAGAAAGTGGGAGGACTGGCTTCTGTAATTGCTTCTCTGCTGAACATGGGCATTGGCAGATCAATTCATACCCCCAGCCTGTTTCTGTCTTTCCTAAGTAGGGTAGGGCTCTGGGGAGGTGGGGTTCCAGGATACATTGGTGAGGTTGTCTACCCAGGGAAGTCTTGTTGGTGTCATGGTAGCATCTGCAACTTGGTGGCTGAAAAGCATTAAGATATAAAGCTGAACAAATTGTTTAATAATCAGGAACCTAAAGGTAAGAGTATAGCAAATGAGATTTGAGGGTCTTCATGTTGAAAATAGCTAGGAAGTCTATTTTAGGTATATTCCAAGGGGCCCATGACTTTACTAATTTTGCCTAAGTTCAACAGCTCTCTCCCACTCGATGCAGCTCTAGGGAATGAACCTCAGTGCCTCACACCTGCAAGGTGCTATTGAGTAAACTCCCAGGTTTTGTTTTTTTTTTAACCAAAGTACTGCTCTGCTCTGGCTTATGGCAGTGCTGGGGTGGGGGAAGTAGCCCAGTTTTAAATGTTTTTTTCTTTTTGCTTAGAGAGAGACAAGACAACAGACAGAAAGGAGAGACACCTAAGCTCTGATTCACCAGTCATGGAACACCTTTGGTGCTGTCCATGGTGTTCCCAAGTGGTGTCAGGACTCTAATTCACAGCCTCCTGTGCAACCAGGCATGCACTCTACTGGGCAGATTCTATCTTATAGATAGACTGGGGGTAAAATAACTGTCTTAACATATCACAGATTGTGTTGAAGATCAAAAAGATTGTAAACAGGAGTCAGGCAATAGCACAGTGGGTTAAGTGCACGTGGCTCAAAGTGCAAGGACTGGTGTGAAGATCCCAGTTCGAGCCCCCAGATCCCCACCTGCAGGGGAGTCGCTTCATAGGCAGTGAAGCAGGTCTGCAGGTGTCTATCTTTCTCTCCTGCTCTCTGTCTTCCCCTCCTCTCTACATTTCTCTCTGTCCTATCCAACAACAATGACAGCAGCAACAACAATAATAACCACAACAGTAAAAAAGGGTAACAAACAGGAATAAATAAACATTAAACAAAGATTGTAAACATGCTAATAGCATAATGTTGTTGGTTTTTTTTGGCATAGAAATTTCTGTGGGGCAGGGGTAAATAGCATAATGGTTATGCAAAGAGGATCTCATACCTGAGGCTCCAAAGTACCAGGTTCAATTCCTCTGCATCACCATCAGTTGGAGCTGAGCAGTGCTCTCTTAAAAAAAAAAAAGAAATTTCTATGTAAATAGAGAGCATTATTATTACCAATATTAAGTAAATACAGAAAGAGTACAAATCAAAATGACCAGGTTTAGGAAAAAGCTTTGAGAAAACGTTGGAATTCAAAGCTTAGGAAAGGAAACATCAGCAAATCTCTATAAAGGGAAACTTGTCAGAAATCAGAGCCAAATTCATTAATTTTTATTTCCTATCATGACCATGTGCTATTGCTTACATAGCAGATATGAGTGATGTTTCATTTGAAAACAGAAGCAGAAATTGGTACTTGCTAGTATAAAAATCATATTATGGACTGACTAATGAAAAGTGAGACACTGTGGCATGTGGGAGGCAAAGGAAGAAGTTGCCACAAAATTGGGAAATATGAGTGGAACTAAGGCCCCTGGAATACCTGGAGTGCCTTAAAAAGGTAGCATAAAGGAAATGGCAAGTCAAGGGAAGAAAAAGAGTAAGTCAAAGAGTAAACAGTGCAATTAGCATTTGCATAAGGATCCTAAGCCTATGTTAGATGAAAGGTAGGTTTATGGTTGGATTGTGGAAGCTTCCCCCATTATCTCACTGAGTTCTTCTCATGGTGATCTGGAAATCAAATTAGTAATAATCAGTTAATAATCAGATTGGTGGATGGAAAGAGCAAACTTAATAGTGATCCTTTGGAGAACTTATATAGATGTCGATTTGAAAGCAAATATGTTGGTATGCTTCTAAATTCTGCTTCTAAGACACCTTCTGTTTCATTGGTTTAATCCCCCCTGCTTAACACTGTATTCTATTTGCATAGCCACTGTTGACTGAGCACCCCCCTGCCTCCAGGACATTGGTTTAATCCTCACTGGTTCAGGCTTTTTCTTTCTCCCCGCCCCCTATCCTACCTACATCCTCTTTGGACCTGACTCTTCCACCTCAAGATAGTAAAGACAAGATTGTGATTAGAGATAGCTTAGATTGCACTGCATTCCACATGAATAAAGACTGAATTGCATACCACTCAGCCATGAGTCCCTGGTCGTCTCTGTCTCCCGCCCATGAAGCTCAGCCTGGCACAAATAAGAGCAAATAAGGTGATTTATCCTGAACTAAGGAATGGAAGAGGGGTCTGGGGTTTCTAGGGAAGAGAGAGGAATAGAACTCTCATGATAAGGAGAATATACCTCATATGACAAAGACCAGCGGCTGTACTATACACTTGTCTACAGTAGAGACAGATTTCTCTAATAGAAAGTTTGGTAGGGAAAAATGAATTTAAGCTACATACTCTCAACATTCATGATTTTAGATAAAGTACATTTCATTATGTTACATATAATATATTATTTATTATATAATATATTATATATTATGTATAACATTATAAGTATATATTATAGAATATAGTGGTCTAGGAAGTGGATAGTGGATGAAACATTGGGATCTCAAGCATGAGTTCCTGGCCATTAATGTGGTCCTCTGCATCTCTTTCTGTCCTCTCTCCTTTTCTTTCTCTCTTGTATTAATGAATAAATACATATTTAAGAGAAATAAACATATTATACATCATACTACATTGCTTTATATTTAGATAGTTAAGGAAATGCTGCGAGTGTTTTAGGACTGCAGGGCCTTAACTGACATTAGCTTGAGGTAATCCACATGAGGGTCAGGGGAAATAGCACAGCAGTGTACACAGCAGACTTTCATGATTGAGACACCCTAGGTCCCAGGTTCAATCTCTAACACCAACATATGCCAGAGTTGAGCAGCACTCTGGCAAAAGAAGGAGGGGGGAAGCAGGGGGAGGAGGGGGATGGGGAGGATGAGAAAGAAAGGAGGAAGGGAGGGAAAGAGAAAGGGAGGGGAGGAAGAAGGGAAGGAAGGAGGAAGGGCAGAAGGTGGCAGGGAAGGAGGGGAGGGAAAAATCCACATGCCAAAGAGACATATCTTGGAAAAGCCTGTTCTGGGGAGATGCATTGTTTTTTTTTAGAAATTACACAGCCTGGTTTTGGTGCTGAGATATAGAGAAAGTTGAAGCTGGGTCCAAATCTTGCTCTTAGCTCTTTTGGCCCTCTTCTTGGGCCTCAATTCTAGGAACAGATAACCCTGGTATCTAAGTCCCTGGATTGGTGGTTAGCCTAGCCTTGCAGTGTCTGTCAGTCAAGAATTTTGCCTTCATGCCCAGTCTAGTGTAGGGACCTGCCAATCCTGTCACCTTTGGGGCCTACTGCCTGCCTGCTTGTTTGAATCTAAGAATGCTGTCAACTCTAGGAGTTTCCATCACAGAAGTCTGTCTGTCTTCTTTTGAGTCCTTGCTTCAGGTATTTTGAGTGTGTACCCTTAGTGTGTTCCTAGTTCTTGTATGTGATGCTGTCTTAGTGTAGTAATAGTGGATAATGGCTTTCTTTCTTCTTGTTACTTGTAAATGACAGTGGAGGACAAGGACCAAGACATTCCTCCTGACACGTTGTGATGTGCAGATGGGCAAAGAGTGCTGGTGGAGCCAAAAGGGACTCTGCTAGGACAGGAGGACATAGTAGATGTGGATGTGACAATGGAGGGGAGGAAAGGATGAACAGAGCCACCTGAGTGATGGGGTCCAACAGCAGATGTAACCAAGAGACACAGGTGCACAGAGTCTATGGGATGAGACTGTGAGATCTGTGGAAGTTAGACAGTAGAACATAGATCACCCTACCTCCGAATTTCCCCTGGGTTCACATGCTGTGCCAGGAAAAAGAGAATTTTGAAAGAGCAGGAATTGGCCCCAGTGGAATGGAATTAGCCCAGTTTTCTTTCTGCCCTTGAGTGCAAAGAGCAACTCCTGGTACATTTGAGATCACTGACAGAAAATGAAGTCAGACACCTGTGCCCCTGACACGTGACTGTCAGCACCAGCCCACAGGGCTTCAGCAGGCAGGAGAAAGGCAGAGTCAGATATGGAAGCAGATACTCCTGCCCAGGTGGGCCAGGCGCCAGCTATACCTAAATAGGAGGGCAGAAAACCAGGTCACACAGGTCCAATGCAACAGCCAGAGGCAAGGAGGGAGGTAGGGCAAACGGTGCTCAGATTCCAGAGCAGCTGGTGGGAGGGGCTAGCAGAGGCCCCTACTTCCGGAAGTGGGGCACAGAGCAGGGCTGCCAAGGAAATGTGCCAGAAGGCAGAGAGCTCCTTCCAGCACTGGATCAAGTAGGGAACTCAGGCACTGACACAGGTTCTCTGACAGTACCCAGTGTGAATGCAGCTGCAAGCAGAGGTGATGACTTGGTGTCCAACTGAACACTCCACTGCAAACTCTTGATGTTTTGCTAGTCTAGGGAAGGACTGACTCCACATACCCCGGGGCCATGTGGTTACAGGTGGAAAACAAATTCTGGAGGAAGTAGGAAGACATAGCAAATGGTTAGGACAAAGGAGAGAGGCAGAACGGAGCCTGTACAAGACTCTGCCAGGCATAAGAAAGCAACCTCACAAGTGGTGTGACTGGCCATAGGCTGAGTAGTAAGACAGCACCTGGTTAAGCTATTAGGCTGGTCTTAGGGGCCTTTCTGAACTTGCTCAAATGACTCCCCTGAAAACCCATGTGCCCAGCACCCTTCCCAGATGCCCAGGGATCCCAAGAGATTGAGCCTTGGCTTCTGCTATGGTTGATGGCAAAAGCAGTTGGGCCAGCATCTTTGCACTGAGGCTAAGGCCCATGTCCAAAGCAGCAGTAGTTTAGGTCAGGCTTGGGTCATTGAAGGAAAATGTCTTTAGGGAAAGGAGAGTAGACTGTTTGGGGTGTGTGTGTTGGGGGTGGGGGGAACCAGCCTTAGATAAGGTATCTTGATAGCCCAGGAATAGTGGTGTGGTGTGGTTCTTCCTCTTACTTTCTTCTTTTTCCTCCTCTACCCCTTCTCCTTCTTCTTCTCCTCTTCTCACTGTTCCTTCTTCTCCTCCTTTTCCTTGTCCTATTGGTGTCATCACTCAGGCTTCACTGTTCAGGGCTAAATTTTTCAGATAGAAAGAGAAAGGAAGAGATACCACAGAACTGAAGCCCCCCCCCCCAACCCATAGTATTCTTATGTAGTGTATCAGGCTCAAACCTGAGCCTCACACCCTCACACATAGCAAACCAGGCACCCTCTCAGGTAAGCTATCCTGCCAGAACCCTCCACCCCCAAACCAGAGGTTCTTACTATTGTTTAAGATATATAAGAGGAGCTAATAGAATGCTTGAGACCTCTTCAAGCATGTTGGGAGTGGGGGGCACAAACATCCTGACTAACATACAGTGCATTTAGCAAATGTCATGAAGTCTTATCTGTCCATAGTGTATTTTCTCTAATAGTCTGGTAAATATTTTCAAGTTGTATCTGTCCTAAGAGCTCATATTGGTTCAAAGCTAAAATTATCTCCTAGTTGGGCCAGCAAAATGTCGGTTGTCAGAAAAGCCATAATGCATATTTGTGTAGAAAAACACAGAAAAAATACATCATAACTTTTTCAACAGCTCAATAGCTCACTTGGATAGTGTGCTGCTTTGCCATATGCATGATGCAAGTTTTGAGTTTGCCCTCCGCTGCCCACCCCCACACTCTGAAAATTAGGAGTTTAATTCTTTTGGCCAAAGACCAGCTCTTAGGACTGAAAATCCTATCATGCACTTCACACTCCTACTTTTAAAGTGATTTTAGTGAATCCAAACCACTCAGTTACCTCTTGCCATCATAGATAAAAACAAGAGGAGGCAGGAGGGCTATTCCAAATTTCACCCATGGTTGGTGAGGGACATTATTATTTTTAGCTAGAAACAATTTAGGCCATCTTCAGGAAAATTCTGGATCAAATTGGAAATGGAAAGCCTGGGTGCCAGAATCGGACTTTGCAAGCTGCAGATCATAGGCTTGTCTGGTGCTTCTGTGTGCTAAGCCTTGAGCTAGTTAGTCATCACTCACTTTGTAAGACTTCCTGAGATGACACTGTGGAGAGCAAAACTCATGGTCAACTACAATGTTGTATGTAAAATGTGTGAGTCACGTCATCATCACTACTTGCTGGCTAATTTGTGACAGATGAGGGTAAAACTTGGTCCTTCTGAGCCCTGCAGTGCTCCCCTGCACCCCGACTTGCTTCCTGGAGAGCTGGTTCTAGCTAAGCCAACTATCCTAGTCAATGCCATGAAGTAGAACCTTCCCGCCAGTGGTCCTGTGCACCTCAGGATCACTTTGCTCCCTGTTATGGGTTGAATTGTGAGTCCCTCAAGCTTCCTCTCTGGGGGACACCAAGTTAGAAGTCCTAATTTTCAGTCCTTCAGTACGTGGCCTGTAGTGTTGTAGCAGGATTCTTCTTCTGTTTTTAATATTTATTTTATTTCTTTATTCTCTTTTGTTGCCCTTGTTGTTTTTATTGTTGTAGTTATTATTGTTGTCCTTGTTGTTGGATAGGACAGAGAGAAATGGAGAGAGTAGGGGGAAGACAGAGAGGGGGAGAGAAAGATAGACACCTGCAGACCTGCTTCACCACTTGTGAAGCGACTTCCCTGCAGGTGGGGAGCCGAGGGCTCAAACCAGGATCCTTACGCCGGTCCTTGTGCTTTGCGCCATGTGCTCTTAACCCGCTGCACTACAGCCTGACTCCCTGTAGCAGGATTCTTAGAGGTAGGGTGAGATAAAAAGAAGCTATTACAGTCAGTCCTTCTTGAAAGGGAAGTTTGGAACTTGAAGACACACAGAGAGGGAAGATGACATAAAGGTACACAAAGAAAAGACTGCTGTGTACACACCAAGGACAGAGGCCTAGATCACAGCCTTCCCTCTTGGCCCTCAGAAAGAACAAAACCTGAGACCAAGGAAATAGCTTAGCTGGTAGAGCACAGGACATGCATGTCTGAGGCTCCATTCTGGTGCTACATGTGGTAGTCTGACACCCCTTTCTCTCTCTCTCCCTCCCTCCCTTCATCCCTCATTTCCTTCCTTCCTTTTTCTCTTTCCTTCTTTCTTTCTTTCTTTCTTTCTTTCTTTCTTTCTTTCTTTCTTTCTTTCTTTCTCTCTTTCCTTCTTTCTTCTTTTTAAAATTTTAAAACATATTTATTTTCCCTTTTGTTGCCCTTGTTTTATTGTTATAGTTATTATTGTTGTTATTGATGTCATCGTTGTTGGATAGGACAGAGAGAAATGGAAAGAGAAGGGGAAGACAAGAGGGGGAGAGAAAGATAGACACCTGCAGACTTGCTTCACTACTTGTGAAGCGACTCCCCTGCAGGTGGGGAGCCAGGGGCTTGAACCAGGATCATTACGCTGGTCCTTGTGCTTTGCGCCACCTACGCTTAGCCCACTACGCTACCTCTTTCCTTCCTTCCTTCTCTTTCTTTCTTTCTTTCTTTCTTTCTTTCTTTCTTTCTTTCTTATATATAGGACAGAGAGAAACTGACAGGGGAGGGGGAGGTAGAGAAGTAGAGAGGTAGAGAGAGAGAGATCTGCTTTACCACTTGTGAAACTTCCCCCCTGCAGGTGGGGAGCTGGCGCTCAAACCCAGGTCCTTACAACTGGTTAGTAATGTGTTCACTTAACTGGATGTATTTTTAGTGGAGGTTTAGAGTTTCTGTATCCTATAAATTCATACTTGTTCAAAATTAAAATAATCTCCTAAATTAGGAGGTCATTTCCTCTTACAAAATATCTTTCTCTCCAAGACTAGAAATTATACTTTCACTTCATGTCATACTGCACAGAATTTTTTGAGGCATTCATTTCTCTACCTGAAAGAATTTGACAAATCCACAGAATTACTGTTGGATAAATGGGGGTAGAATGACATGCTAATGGGTTTTACTGAGAATAAATATTCAAGAAAGAATCCTCAGGAATGATTCATTTGCCTGACTGGAGGCAAATGTATTCATTTCACATAAATTTGCAAATCTGAGAGAACATGGGAGTAGGACTACTTCTCTTTAGATAAATCCTTTGATGCTGAAAACAATGTATTCACTTTCTGCACTGAATCAAAACCTTCTTGTTGCCCTTCAAACAGCAGTGAGCCTCAGAAGCTGTTCAGGGAGCTTTAAACTGGGCTGGACTGGTGTGTGGAAGAGAACTTTCCCTAAGCAGATTATTAGCAGGAAACTATTTGTCCGAGATTCAGAATAGTCTTTCCCTGTCAGGCCACAAAATTCCTTATTTTTACATAAGCCATCAGACCAGAAATAACTTGGAAACTAACAAAACAAAAAGTTAGAATGTTTAAAGATCTGTTTACATGTTTTTGTATAAGAGGTGTGAGAGGAGGAGCCAGAACACTTTCTAGTTTTTGCATATGGGAATGTTGAAGATGAAATCTAGGGCCACTTAGAGGCTTGACAGTGGTACACCTAATTGAGTGTATATGCTGTCCTGCACAAGGACCCAGGTTCAAACTCCCAGCCCCCACTTACAGAGTGGGAGCTTCACAAATGGTGAAACAGAGCTGCAGGTGTCTGTATATGTTTCTCTATATTCCTATATATCTCTCCCCCAATTTCTCTCTACCCTATGGAATTAAATAAATAGAAAAAAAAATGAGCTGGGAACTCTAGCATGCAAATTTGGTGCACTAAATCTGGGCATTCCCCCTACCCAAAAGCCTTTGTACTTCAATTCTTTCTCCTTTTTAAAGGAGTAGCAGGCGTGGCGCAAAGCACAAGGACCCTCGTAAGAATCCTGGTTCGAGCCCCCGGGTCCCCACCTGCAGGGGAGTTGCTTCACAGGTGGTGAAGCAGGTCTGTAGGTGTCTCTCTTTCTCTCCCCTGCTGTCTTCCCCTGCTCTCCATTTCTCTCTGTCCTATTCAACAATGAAAATCAACAATAGCAATAATAACCACAACAAGGCTACAACAACAAAGGCAACAAAATGGTGGGAAAATGGCCTCCAGGAGCAGTGGATTCATGGTGCAGGCACTGAGCCCCAGAAATAACCCTGGAGGCAAAAAAATAATAATAATTTATGGTGGTCCAGGAGGTGGTGCAGTGGATAAAATATTAGACTTTCAAGCATGAGGTCCTGAGTTCAATCCTCAGCAGCACATGTACCAGAGTGATGTCTGGTCTTTTCTCTCTCTCCTCTTATCTTTCTCATTAATAAATAAATAAAATATTAAAAATTAACTTATGTTATTTATTTCCTGTGTGAGTGTGAGAGAGAAACCATTTACCCCTATAAAGCTTGCAGTACCAATGATTGTACTGGGAATCTCAGGCATGCAAGTCCTATGTTCTACCAGATGAGCCATTTTCCCCCAATAGATTTTCCTTCTGTGATTAGAGAGATAACACATCAATAGTACGCAGGGCTTGCAAGAGGTCCCAGTTCACCAGTAGCTAGAGTGGTATTCTGATAGAGAAAGAAAGAAAAGAGTAAAGAGAGAGAGGAAGAGGGAGAGGGAGAAAGGGAGAGAAGGAGATAGGGAAGGGAGAAAAAAGTCTGATTTTTAAATCTTTATTTATTTATTTTTTAAAGCATTTATTTATTTATTTCCTTTTGTTGCCCTTGTTGTTTTTATTGTTGTAGTTATTATTGTTATTGATGTCATTGTTGTTAGATAGAACAGAGAGAAATGAAGAGAGGAGGGGAAGACAGAGAGGGGGAGAGAAAGACACCTGCAGACCTGCTTCACTGTCTGTAAAGCAACTCCCCTTGGATAGAAACAGAGAGAAATTGAGAGAAGAGGGGAATATAGAGAAAGAGAGACAACATCAGATTTGTTTTACCACTCATGAAACTTTCCCCCTGCATGTGGAAACCAAGGGCTTGAACCTGGGTCCTTGTTTACTGTATTGTGTGTGCTTAACCAGGTGTGCCACTGCCTGACCCCAAATTCTGATTTATTATTATTATTATTATTATTATTATTATTATTATTATTATTATGTGTGTGTGTAACCCAGGGAATGAAAACTTATGATTTTTAGATCTATTCAAATTAAATAGACAGACTTGACTTTGAACGGCAGCTTTGGAAAGGCCTCGTGTGTATGGCAAGAAAATCCACTGTACTGAACTGAAAATACCAGAGTTCCAGCCTAGAGCTCACTGCCAGTGCTCTCAGTGGATTCAGCCAGCTATTTCACAGAGCTGAGCACCAGTTTCCTCTTCAATGAAACTGAGATGCTACTATTATCTGAAGGACTTCTGTGAAAAATTAATTCTTTTTTAAAATATTTTTTTTACCAGAACAATGCATATCTCTGGCTTATGGTGATGTGAAGGACAGAACCTGTAATTTCAGAGTCTCAGCCATGAAAGCCTTTTTGCATAATCATTATGCTATGTCCTCTGCCCAAGAAATAAATTTTATAACAGAAGATGTATCTTTAACTATAAATACTTGTCAAATATCAATATCCAAATTTACAATGAAAAATTACCTCTTTTTTTCTCTCCCCAGAGCACTGCTCAGCTCTGATTTATGGTGGTGCAAGAGATTGAGCCTGGGGTCTTAAAGCCTTAGGGGTCTTTATACATAACCATTATGCTAGCTCCCTGGACCCCCAAAATTACAATTTTTAAGATGGGAGTGGAATTTCATGATAAAACTTTAAATTATACATAAGTATTGTCTCAAAGGGATCTATGTAGGCTTTTTTTTCTTCCTTCTTTCTTTTTTTTTTTTCTCTTTAGCTCAGCTCTGGCTTATGATGGTACTAGGGATTAACCTGGGACCTTTGGTGCCTCAGGCATGAAAACCTTTTACACAACCATTATGCCATCTCCCAAGCCCTATGTAGGTTTCTTGCCACATGTTAAATACTGTGTTGTAAAAGGCCACATTTTCCAAATTCAAATGAATTTGTTTTTTTTTTTTTTTGCCACCATGGCTTTTCTGGTTCTTTGCACCTGCTTGCTTCCCCAGCACACATCAGACAAATTTTTCCTCCTATTATCCAGATAGAGAGGGAGAGATAGAGAGGGTGACAGAGAGAGGAGAGACACCACAGCATTATTCCACCACTCATAAAAGCTTCACTGTTGCAGGTGCTTCCATATGATGACTGGGGGACTTGAACAAAGGACCTGTGGACACGGTAAAGTATGTCCTCTATCAGGTGAGCTATTTCCTGGTCCCCTATGTGGACTTTCAAAACATGAATTAAAGGTTTCAGAATAAGGGTTATTAACCCTCAGAGCTACAAAAATAGACTCTAGCCATCTATTAAGGTGGGAAACATCACACTCTTCACAGAGGGTCAGGCAGTGCTTAGCTATGAGAGAGTAATTTGCTTAGTTGACATATCTGTTCTGATTCAAAATCTGTAAGATGCAGTGTCCATGCTACTTTTAATGATTATTCCTATTTGAAAAACCTACACAAATGCTATAATAGGTTAGATCTATTTGCTTCAACTTTCTTTTTTAATTTTTTTAAATTTATTTATTTATTCATGAGAAAGATAAGAGGAGAGAAAGAACCAGACATCACTCTAGTACATATGCTGCCGGGGATTAAACTCAGGACCTCATGGTTGAGAATCCAATACTTTATCCACTACACCACCTCCTGGACCACTCAACTTTCAAGTCTATATTTATAGCATTAATTATCCCTTTCATTTATGTTTAGCTTACACCAACTTAACGGCTGAGGTTAGATAGTTTATAATCAAGTCACTGCTAGCCTTGAATTCTGTGTTGAATTTGGAGAAGTTCAAAAATTCCATCAGATGCTAAGATGTTCAGAGCACCCAATTCATATTTCATTCTCCCAACTGATACTGGAAGTGAAGCTAGTAACTCAACTATAGCGTTTTCATCTTCAAAGCCCTTTGTAAGCAAGAGATATAGTGGGACAGGGGTAAGAAATTCTAGAACTTGAGCCAGACAGAGTCAATGGTAGAAACAAAACCCAGTGGATGAGAGGTTGACCTTTCCTTGTTGAGGTTTAATGTTATTGTTCAAAAAATTTGGTTTTAATTGGGTTATTTCTTTTCTCTATGACTTCTGTGACTGTTTTTGTACAAGTCACCATAAGGTATGTTTTTTACTTCTCTTGGGTCTATGTCTAGTAGTGTATTTGCTACACATACATTTAAGGCAGGGGGATGAACTGAAAAAAAAAAGATTTTCTACTAGTGTACATGTCTATGTGACAACTACAAATTGTTTTTAAAAAGTTAAAATTTGTTTTATTGGTGAATTTCTGTTTGTATCAATGTTCCTCTAAAACAGCTATTTGTAGTTTATAAACAGAGGTTCCCAAAGCAGGTATTATTTGTGACTCTCTGCAGTTTATTTCCATGAAAAAACCAAAATGTAGTTGGACTAATGCCATTTTGGTCTCTGAGCTGCAGGTCTCTCTCTCCCTCTCTCTCTCTCTCTCTCTCTTTCTCTCTCTCTCTCTCTCTGAGTAAAAAACCTAAAGCACTGAAGCTTCTTTCTTCTTTTATATTTATTTATTGGACAGAGACAGAGAGAAGTTGGGAGGGAAGGGGGAAATAGAGAAGGAATGAAAAAGAG
This sequence comes from Erinaceus europaeus, assembly GCF_950295315.1. NCBI lineage: Eukaryota > Metazoa > Chordata > Mammalia > Eulipotyphla > Erinaceidae > Erinaceus > Erinaceus europaeus. The sequence goes on from NC_080168.1 coordinate 68,668,920, forward strand.
AGACACCTACATCACTGCTACACTGCTCATGAAGCTCTCCCCTTGTAGGTGGGGACCAGGGACCAAGTCCACATGCATCATGATATATATAGTCAACATGCATATACATATATATGTGCTACTGCCCAGCACCCACTGAGCTTCAAACCTGGGTTATATATATGGCAAAGCAGCACACTAACCAAGAGAATTATTTCTTTAAAAAAGTCTATTAACTTTTTAAATGCAGTTCCAGGGATCAAACCCAAGGTCTCACTCAAAGGCAGCATGTATCACCACTGAGCCACCTCCCTGTGTCACTCTTAGGAGTATGACTTCCAAACCTCTATTCCATCTCAAAGGGAAGTGATGACTTAGTAATTTTAGAATTAGCTTAGTAATTCTAGGGAAGCCTAATAAAGGACAGTTTGTAATGATGGATTTTGGTAGTGCTTTTGAGTGTATCATTATGTTCTGTTTCCTCTACACACTAGTTACATGCATCTCTCTCTTTGACATAGTATGAAATTTCAGAAGCCAACCTGTCAAACTCCTAGTTGTTCCTCAAAGCCTTCCTTCACATCTCCAACTGAGCTACTCCTTCTCTCTTCTCTGTTCCAAGGACATTTGCATGTTCTGCTATTAAAGAGCTTATCAACAGACCATGATTAATCAGGGCAGTGTCTTTTATAACAGAAGGACTTGGCAAGAGAAAGCCCTGGCTCTGTCTATTCTTGCAGCCACCATGTGTGGTGAGCAGGAGGTACTCAAATGATGTCCATTCAGTAGGTGAAAAAAACAAGACAATCTAGAAAATATGCATTCTTGTGTCCCTGACTGTGAAGCCTCAGCTGGATAAGAAAAAGAGGTGCAGGTATGTTATTAAGTAAGCATGATCAATTTTCCCCCTAATTCATGTTTCACTTCAAGGGCTATAATGTGCTGCTTCAGAGTAGACTAACCACTGCCTTGGGCAAGTCTAGTATTTTCCTTTTCTTCAAAACTGCCATTTAACTCAGGCTGGCAAAGGGGGCGTTAGATCTTCATGTAGCTACTTACCACTCTTGCTCAGGCATCTCAGCTGCCCTTCTAGAAACACCTTACAAGCAGTGTTTCCAAGAAAAAGTTCAATGTGACTTGGAAATACAACTCTGGGTGTTCTTATAGGAGATTATCAAAAGTCTACCAGGCAGTGTCTTTTTCCCCATTTTTTTAAACTTTTTTTTTAACTTACCAGGGAACAATCAAATAGGCTTTTCCAAGTATCATCTGTAGCCTGGATGTTAGAGAAGGATTTTGAACGGGAAATCTGTTGGGAAAGCAATTTTAGCCTGCATGCCAAAATCATTTTAGATTTACAGAAATGGTAGAAAGATATCACAGCCTCTGTATGTCCTCCACACAGCTTGCCCTCGTGTTAACATCCTCCATGACCACAGTGCAAAGCTCCAAACCAGGATGTTCACACTGATTCAACACTATTAATGAATCTATACATTGTATTTGGAATTCACTGTTTTCCCCACTAATGACAATACATGGGTCAGAGAGCTCACTCATCCAGTAGAGTGCACAGCTTTGCTGGGTTTGAGCCCCAGCACTGCATGGGAAGCCGTGGATGGCACAGGGGGGCTACATGGGTGGTGAAGTGGTACTGTGTGGGTTTCTCT